>NC_082393.1:317095-354595 GCF_031168955.1 Gadus macrocephalus
ACTGGTTCTTCTCTATTTTAAATGTTAATTGGCTGCATTTATACCACACTTTTCTAACCAGCGGCCACTTAAAGCGCTTTACATTACTGCCTCACATTCACTTATTCATGCACACATTCACACACCGACGGCGGAGTCAGCCAAGCAGGGTGAGGCGTCTCGCTCAGGGACACCTCGACACTAGGAGGAGCCGGGGATCGAACCAGGGACCTTCAGGTTACTTCCTGAGCTGCATGCCGCCCCTAAATGAGTAACCCCATTGAGGGCCTCATGTGTTCCTCTGGTCAGTTTCTCCCTTCCAGTCAGAGGTCCCTCTGTCAGCAGCATGGCGGACACCAAGCGCCTGGCCTTCTCCATCATCCAGTTCCTCCACCAGCAGCTCGGCTCCGGCCAGCTGTCCTCCGACGCCCAGGAGAGCCTAGAAGGTGAGTCCTCCGTGGGGTTAGTGTGAGAGGGATACATACGTCATATAACATATAAAATCTAAAGCAAAGGAAAAAGGATGATGTCACCCCTTAAAAGCCCTTTGTTTATATTCATGGGAGCTTCGGCGCATTCACCCTGAGGTGACCCTAACCCTAACCCTGACCCTGAGGTGTCCCTTACCCTAACCCTGACCCTGAGGTGACCTGACCCCTGAGGTGACCCTAACCCTGAGGTGTCCTGACCCCTGAGGTGACCCTAACCCTGACCCTGAGGTGTCCCTAACCCTAACCCTGACCCTGAGGTGACCCTAACCCTAACCCTGACCCTGAGGTGTCCCTAACCCTGACGTGACCCTAACCCTAACCCTGACCCTGAGGTGACCCTAACCCTAACCCTGACCCTGAGGTGACCTGACCCCTGAGGTGACCCTAACCCTAACCCTGACCCTGAGGTGTCCCTAACCCTAACCCTGACCCTGAGGTGACCCTAACCCTAACCCTGACCCTGAGGTGACCTGACCCCTGAGGTGACCCTAACCCTAACCCTGAGGTGACCCTGACCCCTGAGGTGACCCTAACCCTGACCCTGAGGGGACAGTCCCCATGTGGGCTCTGCTGGTGAGTGACGGCACAAGATGTACGGACGCTAGGTATGGGTCGATAGTCGATTCTATCGACTATCGGCGATAGATGGGTTCCATCGTCGATCGTCTCAAGCTGCCGATAAAAAGGCGATAATTATATTTTAATAATTAATTAAAAAAATAATAATAATTTAAAGCGCTGTGGGAGCTATTTTTACAACTTAAAAAGCCCCGCAAATTGTAATTGAAATAACTGGCACCGGTGGAAAACATACTATGTAGCGCTGACCTGCCGTATTCACTCACTGCTGCGAGAGGAGAGGGGAGGGGAGGGGCTCGAAACCTACCGGTCTGCTCGCACGGCGAAATGACATCACACCCCGCTGCACCATTTCCGGGTCACAGCTCTGCTGTGGTACATGAGCTGTGTTCGAAATCGTTCCCTATTCACTCACTCACTATTCCCTTCATGATATAGTGCACTACATAGGGAACGAACAAACGAGAATTCGGACACTACGCTGAACATTTCTAAACGTCATTTGCGTCAGTAAATGCGCCGGGTATTTGTGTGACGCAGACTATGGAAGCATATATGTAGCAAAATTCAAATGGCAATGCAATTTGCAATTTGCAATTCAATAAGTAATTACGTTATGCAATTGACAATGCATTATGCAATTTCATAATGTAATTTGTAAATACGTTATTCAAAGTGTATTTTAATATGCAAAGTGACAATGCAATCCTCAATTACATTTGCAAAAGTTATAACAATAAAAATACAATAACATTTTGTCAAATTCTTTTGAGTTCCTTTATTCAAATTGAAAAGCTATAGCGTCCCCGTGATTGCAATCCACTTCGCCACGCTCCGTGTGTTGCGATATTCAAATGACATTTCAATCCGCAAAACGGAATCCAAAACGGAATCCAAAGAGGAATCCAAATAGGAATCCAAAGAGGAATACAAATAGGAATACAAATAGGAATCCAAAACGGAATCCAAAGAGGAATACAAATAGGAATCCAAAACGGAATCCAAAGAGGAATCCAAATAGGAATCCAAAGAGGAATACAAATAGGAATACAAATAGGAATCCAAAACGGAATCCAAAGAGGAATACAAATAGGAATCCAAAACGGAATCCAAAGAGGAATACAAATAGGAATCCAAAGAGGAATACAAATAGGAATCCAAAGAGGAATACAAATAGGAATCCAAAAAGTCAATATGCAAAGTGGCAAACGTATCAGCCAATCAGCGTCTGGACGTCACTTTCTATAGAGTGCCGAAGTCACGCCCCTTCCGGTAGGGCTCATGGGACCTATGAGATCGAAAAATATGAATGGGTGTCGATGGAGAGAAAATAAATATTTTCTGGTCCCGGTCTTTATATGCCCTGGATTACACATATGTTGTTTGTGGATTTAAAGGATAATTTTTCATGCAAAGAAAACTAAAAATGTTCGTGAAGAAGTTAGATAATTTTAGGTTTTATGTGAGGCCGCTTTGTGAACTACAGCTCTTCGCTGCTCTCAACGCATATGATATACGTCACCACACCCGCCCTTGGAACTCGGCACAGAGATGGCGATCTCTCTGCCCCACTTCACCGCTTTTTCCAAGGGGAGGATAAAAGCATCGAAAGAGGTGAAAACCATTATAAGTCGGGGCACGTGCAGAGTTTCAGTTATGCCGATGGGAAGATTGTCGGTCTTCTCCACGCCAGTCGCAGGGAGCGTGACGTCACATACGAGCCGTGTAGTCTTTCTCGTTGTGTTTTCTCTACAGCCTTTATCTGAACAATTGCACAATAAACGGTCGAACTCTTTGCATGAAAAATAATCCTTTAAATCCACAAACAACATATGTGTAATCCAGGGCATATAAAGACCGGGACCAGAAAATAATTATTTTCTCTCCATTGACACCCATTCATATTTTTCGATCTCAAAGGTCCCATGAGCCCTACCGGAAGGGGCGTGACTTCGCCACTCTATTGTCTCCAAATATCTCCACGGTAATAATAATAATAATAATAATAATACATTTAATTTAAAGGGCGCCTTTCAAGACACCCAAGGTCACCTTACAGAGCATAAAGTTATCATAAATAGTTTAAAACAACACATTGTGGAAAAATAATAATAATAAATAAATAAATAAAACAAAAACAAGACAAAACAAACAAACAATCAAGACAGTGATCAGTTAGACGTATTGTGCGAGTTTGAACAGGTGAGTTGTGACTTGAAGGTTGTAATGGTGTCTGACTGTTTTATGTGTGGGGGGAGGGAGTTCCAGAGCCTGGGTGCTGAACAGCTGAATGACCGGGCACCCATTGTAGTGAGTCTTGATGTGGGGATACATAGTAGTCCAGCAGAGGTTGAGCGGAGGGAGCGGGAGGGAGTGTATTCTTGGAGGAGGTCACAGAGGTAACTGGGGGCTAGGTTGTGGAGAGCTTTGTAGGTGAGGAGTGGGTGGAGACGGTGGGTCACCCGACCCTTTGTTTTGCACCCAGTGCCTGTAGCACTTGGGAAATCTTTGTGTATACCACACTGGCGTCAAAACGTACCAGTGAGGATAAGTCGTATCCTATCTCCCAGAACACGCACTCTATCTACTGCATCTGTGTCTTCAACACGATTGTTCTCCACATCATCGGCCAAACTTCGGAGCGTATCAATAATCTCCATTGGTGACCATGGACCATAGGCTACGAACTAGAAGGGAACAAGGAAATTACGAGCAAGTGACGTAGTTGCCGCCCAGACGCTGATTGGCTGATACGTTTGCCACTTTGCATATTGACTTTTTGGATTCCTATTTGTATTCCTCTTTGGATTCCTCTTTGGATTCCGTTTTGCCAAATCTTTTGCAAAGCGTTCGTTTTGCGGATTGAAATGTCATTTGAATATCGCAACACACGGAGCGTGGCGAAGTGGATTGCAATCACGGGGACGCTATAGCTTTTCAATTTGTATAAAGGAACTCAAAGAATTTGACAAAATGTTATTCTATTTGTATTGTTATAACTTTTGCAAATTTAATTGAGGATTGCATTGTCACTTTGCATGTTAAAATACACTTTGAATAACGTGTTTACAAATTACATTATAAAATTGCATAATGAATTGTCAAATGCATAATGTAATTCCAAATTGCATTGCCATTTGAATTTTGCTACATATATGCTTCCATAGCAGACAGATGCGCCCAGATCATGTAAACAAACCGGGCACTCTCGAGGAAAGCTGGAGGTTGTATTGATGTTGAATTTTACATTTCCTTGAACAAGGTTTTTCTTATTAATTTTGAATGTTACATTTTCTTGTTAAATCCCAAATAAATGTGGATATTTCTAAACGAAAGCCGGAGACCTCTTCTCCTCGGAAAAACACGACCGCATTGCATTGTGGTATATGGGAGTAACACGTAGGGAACATATGTACACTCAAATTGTGGGTATTTTAAGTGCACTATATAGGGCATGAAATTAACCAGTGAGAATTCGAACAACACTACAAAATGGCGAGCACCCTATATAGTGCACATATATCCGTGATAGGGAACGATTTCGAACACAGCTACGAGCTGTGTGTCATCAGCGTGTCATCATGACAGCGCCGCCGGCGCCGACGCATCGAAACTTAAATCAGCGGAGGCTCACGCTTATGGCAAGCCGAATTGTCATTTATTAACTCAGTTTGACTATCCGGAATTTACATTGCAGATATCTGCAATTCGGTTTCGCCTAGTCAAAACTAACATTTCGGATATCCGCAACTACATTCCTCCTATCCGCAATTGTCATTTCAGATATCCACAAAGACATTCCTCCTAGGCGAAATGACGTCATTTTCGCCATTCATGTCTATGGGGTTTCTCATTGCGGATATCTACAATTCAGTTGCGGATATCCACTTTGTGAATTACGGATATCTGCAACTGAATTGTAGATATCTGTAATTCCAGTTTGAGATATCTACAATTTGATTCTGACTAGTCATAATTCCAGTTCAAGATATCTTTAATTCACCTCAATTCAAGATATCTACATGTCCCTTTTCAGATATCTTAAATTAAGTTTTGACTAGGCGAAATGAAGTTGTAGATATCTCTAACTGGAGTTACGACTAGTCAAAATGACGTTGTAGATATCTCTAACTGGAGTTACGACTAGGCGAAATGACGTTGTAGATATCTAATATCAAGTTATAGATATCTTGAAAGGAATTTTGATTAGAGATATCTACAATTGTAGATATCTTTAACTTTCATTCTGCCTAGGCGAAACTGAATTAAAGATATCTTGAATTCGAGTTTTGACTAGGCGAAATGACGTTTCAGATATCTGTAATGACGTTTCAGATATCTGTAATGACAAATTATGGGACCGTTTACTCTAGGAGGGAGCAGAGCAGCTCTAACTCCACACATCCCCTGTGTGTGGGCTTGTTCAATTTCATGGCATTTTCTCGTGATCTTTTCGATCACAGCCAACGCCATGACTGCTCCTTTCTTATTCCATTCGGAAATGAACCCACTTCTTCTTTGATTATGGCGGCAAGGGGAAATTACGTATTTCTGGATATCTAAAACGTAATGCCCAACACTCAAATGACGTTTGAGATATCTTTAACTTTCATTCTGCCTAGGCGAAACTGAATTACAGATATCTGCAATTGTCATTTAAGATGTGTGACGAGTTGAATGTCGTTTTCCGTGAAGTCATTGCAGATATCTGTAATTCAGTTTCGCCTAGTCAAAACTGAATTACAGATATCTCTAACTATCGTTTCGACTAGTCAAAACTACGTCACAGATATCTCGAACTGTCGTTTCGACTAGTCACAACTACGTAACAGATATCTTGAATGAAGTTGTTGATATCTACAATGTAAATTCCGGATAGTCAAACTTAGTTAATAAATGTCAATTCGGCTTGCCATACACGCTGGTCCAAGGGGAAGACCATCGTAATCGTTTTTAAGAAAAAAATAGAAAAATAAAAACTTAGAATTTTTTTTTTCAAAGTGATAAATTATTATAAATGATTAATATTATAAAGTTGCCCCCCGATAGCATCGACTATCGGCGATCGCTAGGGGGCGCTATCGGACGATGGAAGCTTGTAGACGATTGCCCAACCCACGCCACACAACCTTCTGTTGATGCTCTGTGAAGAACGACAAGGCCTCAGGTTCTACTGCAGCCAGGCGTCCTCGGAGAACCCCTGTCAGGTGGTTCTACTCTGGTCCTTGTAGAACCTGTCTGGTGGTACTACTGTAGTCCTTGTAGAACTTGTCTGGTAGTACTACTGTAGTCCTTGTAGAACTTGTCTGGTGGTTCTACTGTAGTCCTTGTAGAACCTGTCAGGTGGTTGTACTCTGGTCCTTGTGGAACCTGTCTGGTGGTTGTACTCTGGTCCTTGTAGAACCTGTCTGGTGGTTCTACTGTAGTCCTCGTAGAACCTGTCTGGTGGTTCTACTGTAGTCCTTGTAGAACTTGTCTGGTGGTTCTACTGTAGTCCTTGTAGAACCTGTCTGGTGGTCCTACTGTAGTCCTCGTAGAACCTGTCTCTAGGTTCTACTGTAGTCCTTGTGGAACCTGTCTGGTGGTACTACTGTAGTCCTTGTAGAACCTGTCTGTAGGTTCTACTCTAGTCCTCGTATAACCTGTCTGGTGGTCCTACTGTAGTCCTCGTAGAACCTGTCTGGTGGTCCTACTGTAGTCCTTGTAGAACCTGTCTGGTGGTCCTACTGTAGTCCTCCTAGAACCCGTGTCTGGTGGTTCTACTGTAGTCCTTGTGGAACCTGTCTGTAGGTTCTACTGTAGTCCTTGTGGAACCTGTCTGTAGGTTCTGCTGTAATCCTCGTAGAACCCGTGTCTGGCGGTCTCTTGGCTGACCCATAGTATGTTGTCTTCCAGTTGCGGTCCAGTGTTTGGAGACGGCGTTCGAGGTGTCGACGGACGACAGCAGCCTGGCTGTTCCCCAGACGCTGCCAGAGATCTTCAGCTCTGCTACCGACACGGTCAGCGGCCGGGAACAGTAGCACTAACATTCATGAATTCATATATCACAGCCAACAGTTATCATATATTAATATATCACAGCCAACAGTATATTCATATATCACAGCCAACAGTTATCATATATTAATATATCACAGCCAACAGTTATCATATATTAATATATCACATCTAACAGTTATTATATATCACAGCCAACAGTTATCATATATTAATATATCACATCTAACAGTTATTATATATCACAGCCAACAGTTATCATATATTAATATATCACAGCCAACAGTTATAATATAGTAATATATCACATCTAACAGTTATTATATATCACAGCCAACAGTTATCATATATTAATATATCACAGCCAACAGTTATCATATATTAATATATCACATCTAACAGTTATTATCTATCACAGCCAACAGTTATCATATATTAATATATCACAGCCAACAGTTATCATATATTAATATATCACAGCCAACAGTTATCATATATTAATATATCACAGCCAACAGTTATCATATATTAATATATCACATCTAACAGTTATTATCTATCACAGCCAACAGTTATCATATATTAATATATCACAGCCAACAGTTATCATATATTAATATATCACAGCCAACAGTTATCATATATTAATATATCACATCTAACAGTTATTATATAGTAATATATCACATCTAACAGTTATTATCTATCACAGCCAACAGTTATAATATAGTAATATATCACATCTAACAGTTATTATCTATCACAGCCAACAGTTATAATATAGTAATATATCACAGTGAAACTTTATCATTGCATATCTTTTTATTCTGGCTAATAGGGGTGTAACGGTACACTGAAGTCACGGTTCCGTTCATATATCGGTTCAGACATCACGGTTGGGTTCATATATCGGTTCAGACATCACGTTGGGTTCATATATCGGTTCAGACCTCACGTTGGGTTCATATATCGGTTCAGACATCACGGTTGGGTTCATATATCGGTTCAGACATCACGGTTGGGTTCATATATCGGTTCAGACATCACGTTGGGTTCATATATCGGTTCAGACCTCACGTTGGGTTCATATATCGGTTCAGACATCACGGTTGGGTTCATATATCGGTTCAGACATCACGGTTGGGTTCATATATCGGTTCAGACATCACGTTGGGTTCATATATCGGTTCAGACATCACGGTTGGGTTCATATATCGGTTCAGACATCACGGTTGGGTTCATATATCGGTTCAGACATCACGGTTGGGTTCATATATCGGTTCAGACATCACGTTGGGTTCATATATCGGCTCAGACATCACGTTGGGTTCGAGGTCGGTTCAATGAAGGGAAAAGAAAAAACAAAAATGCTGAAGGCAATTATTTTTTATTGTCTCATATTTAACACCTAGTGTCATGCAGTCTTTCCCCTGAGCTAGCTGCAACAGCCTGAACTGTGTAATCTAAGATGAGTAAACAATAAGTACACCACATCACCTCCAGACTCCATCCGTAACTTGTAAACAAAATAAGACAATCAGTTATAAAACTGAAAATTCTGCATGTCTTATTTATGAAAGTGCAAAGTACACGGAATTTGCGCATTTCCACGGGAGGGTCGTTTCGGTGCGGCTTGGCGGAGTGGTGAAGGTGTGGTTCGGCCCAGCTCAGTTTCGGCTCGGGTTTCCACCGCCGACAGTACCCTTATGGGGGATCAACAATGTAGGAAAGCAAACTTTTGTGCTACATTTTCTTCAATAAGCGAAGCTTTCGCCGTGTAATATATCACATCTAACAGTTATTATCTATCACAGCCAACAGTTATAATATAGTAATATATCACAGTGAAACTTTATCATTGCATATCTTTTTATTCTGGCTAATAGGGGTGTAACGGTACACTGAAGTCACGGTTCCGTTCATATATCGGTTCAGACATCACGGTTGGGTTCATATATCGGTTCAGACATCACGTTGGGTTCATATATCGGTTCAGACCTCACGTTGGGTTCATATATCGGCTCAGACATCACGTTGGGTTCATATATCGGTTCAGACATCACGGTTGGGTTCATATATCGGTTCAGACATCACGTTGGGTTCATATATCGGTTCAGACATCACGTTGGGTTCATATATCGGTTCAGACATCACGTTGGGTTCATATATCGGTTCAGACATCACGGTTGGGTTCATATATCGGTTCAGACATCACGTTGGGTTCATATATCGGTTCAGACATCACGTTGGGTTCATATATCGGTTCAGACATCACGGTTGGGTTCATATATCGGTTCAGACATCACGTTGGGTTCATATATCGGTTCAGACATCACGGTTGGGTTCATATATCGGTTCAGACATCACGGTTGGGTTCATATATCGGTTCAGACATCACGTTGGGTTCATATATCGGTTCAGACATCACGTTGGGTTCATATATCGGTTCAGACATCACGGTTGGGTTCATATATCGGTTCAGACATCACGTTGGGTTCATATATCGGTTCAGACATCACGGTTGGGTTCATATATCGGTTCAGACATCACGTTGGGTTCATATATCGGCTCAGACATCACGTTGGGTTCGAGGTCGGTTCAATGAAGGGAAAAGAAAAAACAAAAATGCTGAAGGCAATTATTTTTTATTGTCTCATATTTAACACCTAGTGTCATGCAGTCTTTCCCCTGAGCTAGCTGCAACAGCCTGAACTGTGTAATCTAAGATGAGTAAACAATAAGTACACCACATCACCTCCAGACTCCATCCGTAACTTGTAAACAAAATAAGACAATCAGTTATAAAACTGAAAATTCTGCATGTCTTATTTATGAAAGTGCAAAGTACACGGAATTTGCGCATTTCCACGGGAGGGTCGTTTCGGTGCGGCTTGGCGGAGTGGTGAAGGTGTGGTTCGGCCCAGCTCAGTTTCGGCTCGGGTTTCCACCGCCGACAGTACCCTTATGGGGGATCAACAATGTAGGAAAGCAAACTTTTGTGCTACATTTTCTTCAATAAGCGAAGCTTTCGCCGTTGTCCAGAAATACCTCGCGGATAATGTGTTTGTTTATTATCCCCCTGTCTCACGGAAGGGCGATTCTGTCGACCAATCAACGGACCGGACGGTGTGTGTAGCTCCAACTTGCCGGCACCCTTTCAGGCGTCTCAGTTGTCCCTGAATATCGCGTATCTAACATTAGTTCGGCATTACATTAATTAATTCGCACGCCAGTTTTATTTAATTTTATACCGTGGTTTAAATCCATGCACCGAACCGAATTGGTTCAATACGAATACATGTATCGTTACACCCCTAATGGCTAACCATTATAATATTATATTAATATATCATAGCCAAAAGGGGTGATCATTAGGGGTGTAACGGTACACGTATTTGTACCGAACCGTCACGGTACTGGCACTTCGGAGCGGTTACAGAGGTGTACCGCGGTACGTACATGTGGCGTACATAGCGGGCAACGATCGTCCAATAGTCGAATAGTCGGAGTCCCGTAGAATATGGAATAATGAATGTGACTATCTTTATTTATTACATGGCTCTTCTCAATGCTGTTGAACGCTCTGTTGACTTACATGAGCCTTCACAACCTCCAGTGGTGAATAGCGTCCTCGGTTGCTAAGCGACGTGAACGTCTTTGGCGGACTATTTCTCTGCTGATCAACACAATGAATGCTGGTAACAAATACATTTAAAAAGACACACCGTGTGAAGTTATATTTTTGATGTGTCTAGTTCACCGTCATGCAGGCTGTGTTCTGTAAAATAATTAAATAGCGATCCGTTTTCCGGCGCATGTAGGTCCATCTGCCTAAGCCCACGTTGAAACAATTTTGATGTTGAATGTTGATGGCGCAGTTGTTGAAATAAACAGATTGATTTCATACAAATCCTAAAAGCCTCTCCCTGTGTCATTGTGTGGTTTCATTGCTGCTGATCTACGGCCATTCTCCGTTGTTGACAAGCAAGCAGTTTTTTAAAATTTCCCCCTTAACTATGAACCGTACCGTACCGTACCGCACCGCACCGTACCGTACCGTACCGTACCGTACCGTACCGTACCGTACCGCACCGTACCGCACCGCACCGCACCGCACCGTACCGTACCGTACCGTACCGTGCCGTACCGTACCGCACCGTACCGTACCGCACCGTACCGCACCGCACCGCACCGCACCGTACCGCACCGCACCGCACCGCACCGTACCGCACCGTACCGTACCGTACCGCACCGTACCGCACCGCACCGCACCGCACCGTACCGTACCGTACCGTACCGTACCGTACCGCACCGTACCGTACCGCACCGCACCGCACCGCACCGCACCGCACCGTACCGTACCGTGCCGTGCCGTGCCGTGCCGTGCCGTGCCGCGCCGCGCCGCGCCGCGCCGCGCCGCGCCGCGCCGCGCCGCGCCGCACCGTACCGTACCGTACCGCACCGCACCGTGACTTAAAAACCGAGGTACGTACCGAACCATGACTTTTGTGTACCGTTACACCCCTAGTAATCATATAATAATATATCATAGCTAAGCTATAATATAATGTGACCACCAAGGTCAGCTGCTTGGAGTATTATTAATAGAGCATGATAGCCAATAGTAATACGATATGACTGCTAGTAATAATCAGAATGCTCAGTGTGTACCAGAGGCTCTCGTATCATTGGTTGGTTTGATCACATGATGTTGTTATTGCCGCTCTCGTACCATTGGTTGCTTTGGTCACATGATGTTGTGTTGTTGCAGCTCCCCCGCCCTGCTCCGGTGAACACAGAGCCACGCCCTGACTCCCCCCCCGAGGAACAGATGGCCGAGGCGGAGAGACTAAAAACAGACGGTAGGCTGTCCAGGTGTAGGCTAGTACCAGAGTATTACTGGGGCTAGTACCAGAGTATTACTGGGGCTAGTACCAGAGTATTACTGGGGCTAGTACCAGAGTATTACTGGGGCTAGTACCAGAGTATTACTGGGGCTAGTACCAGAGTATTACTGGGGCTAGTACCAGAGTATTACTGGGATAGTGCTAGGGGGTAGTACCAGAGTATTACTGGGGGTAGTACCAGAGTATTACTGGGGCTAGTACCAGAGTATTACTGGGGCTAGTACCAGAGTATTACTGGGGCTAGTACCAGAGTATTACTGGGGCTAGTACCAGAGTATTACTGGGGCTAGTACCAGAGTATTACTGGGGCTAGTACCAGAGTATTACTGGGGCTAGTACCAGAGTATTACTGGGGTAGTACCAGAGTATTACTGGGGCTAGTACCAGAGTATTACTGGAGTAGTACTAGTGGGTAGTACCAGAGTATTACTGGGGTTGTACCAGAGTATTACTGGGGTTGTACCAGAGTGTTACTGGGGGTAGTACCAGAGTATTACTGGGGCTAGTACCAGAATATTACCGGGATAGTACCGGTGGGTAGTACCAGAGTATTACTGGGGTAGTACCGGTGGGAAGTACCAGGGTTTTGCTGGGGTAGTACCAGAGTATTACTGGGGTAGTACCGGTGGGTAGTACCAGGGTACTGCTGGGGTATTGGTGGGGCTCTAACATGTGACGTCTTCTCTCGGTCTCCAGGTAACGACCAGATGAAGGTGGAGAACTTTCCCGCCGCTGTGGAGTTCTACTCGAAGGCCATCCTTCTGAACCCTCAGAACGCTGTCTACTACTGCAACAGGTACTGTCCCCTAACGGGTCCTCTGTTGGCCTGTGGGTGGTGCTGTGTTGACTGAAGGTGTGGTTCCTCTGTTGGCCTGTGGGTGGTGCTGTGTTGACTGAAGGTGTGGTTCCTCTGTTGGCCTGTGGGTGGTGCTGTTTGGACTGAAGGTGTGGTTCCTCTGTTGGCCTGTGGGTGGTGCTGTGTTGACTGAAGGTGTGGTTCCTCTGTTGGCCTGTGGGTGGTGCTGTGTTGACTGAAGGTGTGGTTCCTCTGTTGGCCTGTGGGTGGTGCTGTGTTGACTGAAGGTGTGGTTCCTCTGTTGGCGTATGGGTGGTGCTGTGTTGACTGAAGGTGTGGTTCCTCTGTTGGCCTGTGGGTGGTGCTGTTTGGACTGAAGGTGTGGTTCCTCTGTTGGCCTGTGGGTGGTGCTGTTTGGACTGAAGGTGTGGTTCCTCTGTTGGCGTATGGGTGGTGCTGTGTTGACTGAAGGTGTGGTTCCTCTGTTGGCCTGTGGGTGGTGCTGTTTGGACTGAAGGTGTGGTTCCTCTGTTGGCCTGTGGGTGGTGCTGTGTTGACTGAAGGTGTGGTTCCTCTGTTGGCCTGTGGGTGGTGCTGTGTTGACTGAAGGTGTGGTTCCTCTGTTGGCCTGTGGGTGGTGCTGTGTTGACTGAAGGTGTGGTTCCTCTGTTGGCCTGTGGGTGGTGCTGTGTTGACTGAAGGTGTGGTTCCTCTGTTGGCCTGTGGGTGGTGCTGTTTGGACTGAAGGTGTGGTTCCTCTGTTGGCGTATGGGTGGTGCTGTGTTGACTGAAGGTGTGGTTCCTCTGTTGGCCTGTGGGTGGTGCTGTTTGGACTGAAGGTGTGGTTCCTCTGTTGGCCTGTGGGTGGTGCTGTTTGGACTGAAGGTGTGGTTCCTCTGTTGGCGTATGGGTGGTGCTGTGTTGACTGAAGGTGTGGTTCCTCTGTTGGCCTGTGGGTGGTGCTGTGTTGACTGAAGGTGTGGTTTCTCTGTTGGCCTGTGGGTGGTGCTGTGGTGTTAATAAAGATGTTGTTCCTCTGTTGGCCTGTGGGTGGTGCTGCAGGGCGGCGGCTTACAGCAAACTGGGGAACTACGCAGGAGCAGTCCAGGACTGTGAGCTGGCCATCGGCATCGACCCCACCTACAGCAAGGCCTACGGACGCATGGGGTAGGACACCCCGCCCCCGCAGACAGGAAGTAGACCTGAGACCTCTGAGGTGACATGAAGTAGTCCTCTGAGGTGACAGGAAGTAGACCTCTGAGGAGACAGGAAGTAGACCTGAGGAGACAGGATGTAGACCTCTGAGGAGGCACGAAGTAGACCCCATTAGGATACTCATGTGTGTGTGTGTGTGTAGGCTCGCGCTGGCCAGCCTCAACAAGCACACGGAGGCGGTGGTCTACTACAGAAAGGCTCTGGAGCTGGACCCCGACAACGACACCTACCAGGCCAACCTGAAGATCGCCGAGCAGAAGATGGACACGCCCAGCCCCGTAAGACTCCTCCTCCCCCCCCTCCTCCTCCCTCCTATGCCCAGGTGTGTGTATCATGTGTGTGTTTCTGTGTGTGTTCCAGACGGCGGGCGTGGGCGGGGTGGACCTGGCGGGCCTCCTCAGTAACCCTGGCTTCATGAACATGGTATGACCTTTGACCTCTGTGAACCAGCAGCAGGGGGGGGGGGGGCAGCAGGGGAGCCCCCCACAAGGGGGGGGGGGGGGCTCCCCTGGTTGGACATCAGGTGACCACGTCTCTCTCTCTCTGCAGGCGTCGTCTCTGATGAACAACCCTCAGGTCCAGCAGCTGTAAGTCTTGCGTGCTCTGGTGTGTTGGCCCGGTGTTTGGTCTGCGGACGTCTCACCGGGGGTCCTCCTCTCTGTCTCCCCCTGCAGGATGTCGGGGATGATGTCTGGAGGCTACGGCCCCGGCGGCGCGCCCCCCCCTCAGGGGGCCGCCCCGGCACCGGCCGCCCCCCCCGGAGACCTGTCTGGACTCATACAGGCGTACGTACCCCCCCCCGGCACCACTAGCATCCTCAGCTAGCCTCAGCTAGCCACAGCCAGCAGTACTGTGGTAGGGGTAATGGTTCGTCAGGCTGTCTAACCTCAGTACCGCCTGTGTCCTGCAGGGGGCAGCAGTTCGCTCAGCAGATGCAGCAGCAGAACCCAGAACTGATCGAGCAGCTGAGGAGTCAGATCCGGAGCCGGCCCCCAAGTGCCAGCCAGGAGGAACCACAGCCCTGACCCCAGGTAGAACCCCAGCCTGACCCCTGTTAGGGCCCTCCACAGCTGGGGGAGGGGCCTAACCTCTGGGGGACGCCCGACGCCCGCTCTGGAGGTGACCTCAGGTTTCATTGCTCCACAGGTCCCACCAGGATGTGTGTGAGAGAGAGAGAGAGAGAGAGAGAGAGAGAGAGAGTGTGTTTGTGTGTGTGAGTGTGTTGTTCCTGAGGTGTGTCACTGGGAGGTCATGAATGATTATTCCCTGCATGAGGCGTCGGACCAGACCTGTCGTCATGGGAACGGGAGGCCGCTGGACGCTGGGGGGTAGTCTGGGCGTTGGACCAGGACCGGGACCAGGGCCGGGACCGGGACCAGGACCGGACCGGGGGCAGGGCAAGCAGCTGGTCTCAATAAAGGAGAGTCGACCTTCCCTGACTGTCTGGTCTCAGTTTGTCTCGTCGCTCGGCCGCTGGTTCTTATTTAGTGACAGCAGAATGAAATGTGAAGATAAAGTTTGTTCTATATTCTAAGTGTATAGGATTAGTCAGGGTTAGGGTAACTAACCTCTACTAACGCAATAGGAAACCAGGTCTACCTGTTCTCTGTACCAGTAGGACTCTGGACCAGTAGGACTCTACCCTAAACCAGTAGGACTCTACCCTAAACCAGTAGGACTCTACCCTAAACCAGTAGGACTCCAGACCAGTAGGACTCTACCCTAAACCAGTAGGACTCTACCCTAAACCAGTAGGACTCTACCCTAAACCAGTAGGACTCTACCCTAAACCAGTAGGACTCCAGACCAGTAGGACTCTACCCTAAACCAGTAGGACTCTACCCTAAACCAGTAGGACTCTACCCTAAACCAGTAGGACTCTACCCTAAACCAGTAGGATTCCAGACCAGTAGGACTCTACCCTAAACCAGTAGGACTCTACCCTAAACCAGTAGGACTACCCTAAACCAGTAGGACTCTACCCTAAACCAGTAGGACTCTACCCTAAACCAGTAGGACTACCCTAAACCAGTAGGACTCTACCCTAAACCAGTAGGACTCTACCCTAAACCAGTAGGACTCGACCCTAAACCAGCAGGACTCTGTTCTCTAAACCAGTAGGACTCTGTTCGCTAAACCAGTAGGACTCTACCCTAAACCAGTAGGACTCCAGACCAGTAGGACTCTACCCTAAACCAGTAGGACTCTACCCTAAACCAGTAGGACTCTACCCTAAACCAGTAGGACTCTACCCTAAACCAGCAGGACTACCCTAAACCAGCAGGACTCTGTACTCTAAACCGGTAGGACTCTACCCTAAACCAGCAGGACTACCCTAAACCAGTAGTACTGTTCTCTGGACCAGTAGGACTCTGGACCAGTAGGACTCTTGAGTCTTGCCCAGGGCTGTTCCAGCGTTGTGCTCTAAGCCCGGGCTCAGGGGGATTACAGTAATTAGATCAGGAGGAACCAAACAAACGGCCGTCAGGGTCCTTCATGTGCTCATCCTGAGATTAAACACTTAGTGGACCGAGTCTCTGGTCCTCAGATCCCGTCTGACTACCTCTCCACCTTTATGTATCTTCATATGAGGAGCATGTTGACAGCAGAACATCTCGTAGTCTCTGAGATCCTGCTGGGATGTTCTCCGGACATGGGCCCGCGTGGAGGTGGTGAGGCCGCTCCACTCCGCTGAGCCTCTGATCGACTGCAGAAGCCGCTGCGCTCTGTGGACCTCCTGCCAGAGGGGGACGATGGAGGAGCTGCTGCTACCCAGCGGGGAGGAGGCACCGTCCGAGGCCGGCTCCTTCGCCCCCGCCGAGAAGGAGGAGGAGCGGAGCCTGGGGCGGCGCCTCAAGAGGCTGGCGGTGGACCTCCGCCGCCGCGTCAAGAACTTCCTGAAGAGGAACGGCCTGCTGACGCTGTCGGTGCTCGCAGTGCTCACGGGCTGCGTGCTGGGCTTTGCCCTCCGGGGGAGCCAGCTGTCGACCCAGGTAGGACTGCAGGGGGGCTTAGGACCCCCAGGTAGGACTGCAGGTGGCCTGAGGACCGCCAGGTAGGACCCTGGTGGCCTTAGGACCGCAGGGGGGCTTAGGACCCCCAGTTAGGGACCTCAGCGTGTTAGAGTACTTAACATGTTATTAGAGTATCGGTGTGTTAGAGTACTTTACTCTACTACTACTATCAGTCCATCTAAGTCTATCAGTCTTACTTCTAAACAGTGGATCCGGTCCAAAGGTGGGTGAGGACGTGACACTTTAATATTGTGAGAAAACATGAACCCTGAATACAATATCAGATACATTCTACATTCATTTACACAATGTATGTCCAGGGTCCCCTGAACAGCTAACCAGGATAGGAACGGAGGAACATTTAAGAATAATCATTATTTACTTGGTTAGCATATTGAGATTGATTGAGTACCACGAGGTCTGAGAGTCGTTGACCTTTGACTTGAGTTCTGCTTTAGGCTCTCATCTTACCCCTGAGCTGATGACCTATGACCTCAAATCCCACCCCAAACAAAGGCCTCAAGGCATTGGGGGGTTTAACGTTTTATTGGAAGGCTCATCTCTAATTCTGACTCAGCACTTTACGGCTAGCATGCTGCGTCTCTTTGAAGCTGTGTTATGCGTCACACTGTGGTTAAGACAGAGAGACTGATGCTAATGTTGTCGTCCTAGCTGGTTAGCTTGTGTCGTACATCCTCCTGGTCATGCTAGTAGTGCGCTGCCCGTTCACAAAGCTTTCAGATTATTATGGTTGTAAGGATACTTAGCATGCTATGGTACTCAACATGTTCGGATACTTGGCACGTACGTTAGTTATCATGATGGGCTACTTAGCATTGTAAGGTAGTTAGCATGTCAGGGTGCTTAGCATGTAAGGTTATCAGGCATGCTAGGATACCTAGCATGTTTCTTACTTAGCATGGCGATTGTGGTGTGTGTTTGTGTGTGTAGTAAACTGAGCTACGTTAACCTTTATCTTGTTTCCAGGCTAAGATCTACTTCTCCTTTCCTGGAGAGCTGCTGATGAGGATGCTGAAGATGTTGATCCTCCCTCTAATCACATCCAGGTAAACCTCCTGAAGAGACCTCATAAACCTGGACCTCATTAACATGGACCAAACAAACCTGGACCTTATATACCTGGACCTCACAAACATGGACCCTGACCGTGTAAGCCTAGGACAGTGACCATACCATATATTGTGTTGGAAGTGACCTCATGGTGTAGGAAGTGACCTCATGGTGTAGGAAGTGACCTTTACAGGAAGTGCCCTTCTCTGGGTCCCCAGCCTGATGTCGGGGCTCTCCTCCATGGAGTCCAAGGCCTGCTGCCGGATGGGGGTCCTGACCGTCACCTACTACCTGTGGACCACCTTCATCGCCGTGGTGGTGGGCATCCTGCTGGTCATCATCATCAAACCCGGGGTGGGGACCGACATGGAGAGCAACCGGCTGGGGGGCGGGCCGGTGATGACCTCAGCCGACGCCCTGCTGGACCTCATCAGGTACTGCTGCAGTACTACGACTGCTACTGTACTACTGCAGTACTGCTACTGTACTACTGCAGTACTGCTGCTACTGTACTACTGCAGTACTGCTGCTACTGTACTACTGCAGTACTGCTACTGCTGCTGTACTACTGCAGTACTGCTACTGTACTACTGTACTACTGCAGTACTGCTGCTACTGTACTACTGCAGTACTACTACTGCTGCTGTACTACTGCAGTACTGCTGCTACTGTACTACTGCAGTACTGCTGCTACTGTACTACTGCAGTACTGCTACTACTGTACTACTGCAGTACTACTGCTGCTACTGTACTACTGCAGTACTACTACTACTGTACTACTGCAGTACTGCTGCTACTGTACTACTACAGTACTGCTACTACTGTACTACTGCAGTACTGCTGCTACAGTACTAGTGCAGTACTGCTGCTGTACTACTGCAGTACTGCTGCAGTACTGCTGCTACAGTACTACTGCAGTAATACTACTACTGCAGTAGTACTACTACTACAGCAGTACTACTGCAGTCTTACTACTACTACAGTACTATTACACATCTAGAGGACCTCATCAGGTACTACTGCAGGACTACTACTACAGTACCACTACTACTACAGTACTAGTACTACTAGAGTACTACTACTACACTACTAATATAGTAATATAACTACAGTACTAGTACTACCTCAATACTACTACACATCTAGAGGACCTCATCAGGTACTACTACACTACTACTACTCCTATTACTACATTACTACTAGTAGTACAGTACTACTACTACTACAGTACTTCTACACTTCTACCTCATCAGGTACTACTACAGTGCTACTAACCCTACACCCAGAGGAGCTGCTCTAATTGTGTGCTACAGTACTACTCAACACCCAGAGGAGCTGCTCTAGTTGTGTACTACAGTACTACTACAGTACTACAGTACTACTCAACACCCAGAGGAGCTGCTCTAGTTGTGTACTACAGTACTACTACAGTACTACAGTACTACTCAACACCCAGAGGAGCTGCTCTAGTTGTGTACTACAGTACTACTACAGTACTACTCAACACCCAGAGGAGCTGCTCTAGTTGTGTACTACAGTACTACAGTACTACTCAACACCCAGAGGAGCTGCTCTAGTTGTGTACTACAGTACTACTACAGTACTACTCAACACCCAGAGGAGCTGCTCTAGTTGTGTACTACAGTACTACTCCACACTCTAGTTCTCTCTGAAGGCTGACTGAAGGCTCTCTTCCTCCCCCAGGAACATGGTTCCCTCCAACCTGATAGAGGCCACCTTTCAGCAGGTAGGAGAGATCCTGCACCTCCATCTGGACCTCTTAAATACTGGACCTTATAAACATGGCTCTCATAAACCTGGACCTCTTAAATATTGGACCTTATAAACATGGACCTCATAAACCTGGACCTCTTAAATACTGGACCTCATAAACCTGGACCTCATAAACCTCGACCTCATCAATACTGGACCTCATAAACCTGGACCTCTTAAATACTGGACCTTATAAACCTGGACCTTATAAACCTGGACCTCATAAACCTGGACCTCATAAACCTTTGTCTCATAGTCCCTACTAACCCGGTCCCCTGTCCCTGTTTGTGTTCCAGTACAAGACGGATCTGCTGCCCATCCTCAAGCTGCCCGCCCGCACGGTGAAGCCCAACTTTGTGTACGTGGTGCCGGACGACAGCGACCCCAGCGGGCGGACAGTGTACCTTGAGCTGACCCCGCCCCCAGAGATCCACTACAAGACCAGCCCGGGCAGCAGCCAGCAGATGAACGTCCTCGGCATCGTCATCTTCTCCGCGACCATGGGTACCCGTTGACGTGACGACCGATCTGACTATGCTGTTGGACCGACGCGTGGGTGTGACACCTGCTCATATGGTGTTGCTTTGGTTTGGTTACCAGGTCTGCTGCTGGGGAGGATGGGGGAGAGAGGGGCTCCTCTGGTCAACGTCTGCCAGTGCATTAACGAGTGCGTCATGAAGATAATCAACGCTGCAGTTTGGTGAGCTAACAGAACATGTATGCTCCCCTCCCCCTCCTTCCCCCCTCCTCCCCCCCTCCTCCCCCCCTCCTCCCCTTACCCCTCCTCCCCATCCCCCTCCTCCCCTCCCCCTCCTCCCCTCCTCCTCCCCTTACCCCTCCTCCCCATCCCCCTCCTCCCCTCCCCCTCCTCCTCTTCCACCTGCCCTCTGACCAGGGGGTCCTGGTGGACCGGTCCACCTCCCCTCTGACCGGGGGTCTGTTGGACCGGTCCACCTCCCTCTGACCGGGAGGGGTCCGTTGGACCGGTCCACCTCCCTCTGACCGGGAGGGGTCTGTTGGACCGGTCCATCTCCCTCTGACCAGGAGGGGTCTGTCCCAGGTACTTCCCATTCGGGATCATCTTCCTGGTGGCCGGTAAGATCCTGGACATGCAGGACCCGAGCACCTTGGGCCGTAAGCTGGGCTGGTACACCATCACGGTGCTGGCCGGCCTCTTCGTCCACGGCCTCATCCTGCTGCCGCTGTTCTACTTCATCCTCACCCGCAAGAACCCCTTCACCTACATCAGGGGCCTACTGCAGGCCATGGTCATCGCCCTGGCAACCTCCTCCAGGTAGGTCATCACCCTGGCAACCGTGGTAACCTCCTCCAGGTAAGAGGTGCTCGTCACCATGGTAACCTCCTCATCACCCTGGTGACCTCCTCCAGGTAGGAGGTGCTCATCACCATGGTAACCTCATCACCCTGGTAACCTCCTCCAGGTAGGATGTGCTCGTCACCATGGTAACCTCATCACCCTGGTGACCTCCTCCAGGTAGGAGGTGCTCATCACCATGGTAACCTCCTCATCACCCTGGTAACCTCCTACAGGTAGGAGGTGCTCATCACCATGGTAACCTTGTCCATATGTTTGTTCACCGTAAAACCTTAGAAGACACAAACTAAATGGTGTTTGTCTCTCAATTTTTTTTCCATCTGTCTGACTGTCTGTCTGACTCTCTGTCTGTCTGTCTGTTTGTTTGCCTCTCTGACTCACTGTGTGTTAGAGCCATATTTTACGTTAGTTTAAAATCTATTTTATTTCAGTTATACCATTAATGAATTCCTATTTGAGGGTTAGGATTAGGGGGATGCAGATCAGCCGGAGAACAGAATGGGTGCGTCACTGAGTCCGTTTATCAATGAGGAACTGAGCCAGTGATAGTGGAGGCAAGGGGCATCGAGACTGTTTTCCATCTCGCGTAACCGTATGAAGTGTTCTCCGCAAGGCCAAATAAATCAAGGTAATCGAAGAAAAAGACTTGATTGTGACTGTGATTATTGGGGACAGAGTCCTGCAAGTTCAAGAAGCAGTTCCCTGTAACTGTGAAAGGTTTAAAACACAAGCTTAGACCTGGCCACAACACAGCGTGTCTGTCTGTCTGCAGCTCGGCCACCCTCCCAATCACCATGAAGTGTCTGCTGGAGAACTGCCAGGTGGACCGGCAGATCGCCCGCTTCGTGCTGCCCGTCGGCGCCACCATCAACATGGACGGCACCGCGCTGTACGAGGCCGTGGCAGCCATCTTTATTGCCCAGGTCAACGACTACGAGCTGGACCTGGGCCAGCTGGTCACCATCAGGTACTAGGTCGGGTCCACTTGGACAGGTCCACTAGGTCAGGAGGCTACGTCAGGGGGCTACGTCAGGGGGCTACGTCAGGAGGTCTACGTTAGGCGTGTCTCTACGTCAGGGGGACGTCAGCCTTCTCTCTCTCTCTTCAGTATCACGGCGACGGCTGCGAGCATCGGAGCCGCCGGGATCCCGCAGGCCGGTCTGGTCACCATGGTGATCGTGCTGACGTCAGTGGGCCTGCCCCCCGATGACATCACGCTCATCGTGGCCATTGATTGGGTCCTGTAAGTAAACCAGCTAACTTGTAGTGGTAATCAAACCATACCCTTACCTAACCCTAACCCTTAACTCAAACCTAACCTTACCTCACCCTAACCCTTAACTCAACCCGTACAGCACTTTATGTACCGTTTAGTGTACTGTACCGTTTAGTGTACTGTACTGTGTCGTGTACTGTGTGCACTGGTTTGGGCCCTGGTTTGATCCCTTTGACTGGGTCCAGGGACCGTTTAGTGTACTGTACCGTTTAGTGTACTGTGTGTACTGGTTTGGGCCCTGGTTTGATCCCTTTGACTGGTCCAGGGACCGCTTCGTGTACTGTACCGCTTAGTGTACTGTACTGTGTAGTGTACTGTGTGTACTGGTTTGGGCCCTGGTTTGATCCCTTTGACTGGGTCCAGGGACCGTTTAGTGTACTGTACCGCTTAGTGTACTGTACTGTGTAGTGTACTGTGTGTACTGTGTGTACTGGGTCCAGGGACCGCTTCAGGACGATGATCAACGTCCTCGGCGACGCGCTTGCGGCCGGGATAATCGCCCACCTCTGCAGGAAGGACTTCCCCCTGAGCGGAGCGGGAAAGGTGCCTCCTCACTGGCTTATCTTACCTTAACCCTCCCCTAATACCTCAAATACATCTACCCCTAACCCCCTAACCCCCGAGATACATCTACCCCTAACCCCCCTAACCCCCTGACCCCAAATACGTATCTCCCTAACCCCCAAATACATCTACCCCTAACACCTAACCCTAAGACCCCAAATACATCTACCCCTAACCCCCTAAACCTCCAGCCTAAGACCCCTACTGTATCACCCTAATTCCCACCTGATATTCATCCAGAAGACGTTCCCTGTGTCTTTAGTGTCTCCCACCTCTTCCCAGACTTCCCAGTGCTTTCAGTGTCCACCAAGATATCGAGAGTGTGCATAACTTTACGCTATTCGATCTAATCGCCTTAAGAACATTAGATCGAAATGGACACCACACCTTCAGGGTCCACCTCTTCCCAAACGTTCAAAGTGCCTTTAGTGTCTCCCAACGTGTTCCCAGACGTTCCAAATACCTTTAGTGTTTTCCAACTGGTTCCCAGACGTTCCCAGTGCCTTCAGTGTCTCCCACCGTGTTCCAAGACGTTCCCAGTGCCTTTAGTGTCTTCAACCTCCTCCCAGACGTTTCCAGTGCCTTCAGTGTCTTCCACCTCTTCCCAGAAGGTCCCAGTGCCTCTAGTGCCTTCCACCTCTTCCCAGAAGGTTCCAGTGCCTCTAGTGCCTTCCACCTCTTCCCAGAAGGTCCCAGTGCCTCTAGTGCCTTCCACCTCTTCCCAGAAGGTTCCAGTGCCTTCAGTGTCAAACCATGTTCCCAGACGTTCCCATGTCCTAAAGCGTTTGTCTGTTCCCACAGACCGCCCACCCGTCCTACGGCACTCAGGACTCCGGGAACAACGTCCCCCTGACAGAGATGCATACACACAAGGACTGCCTCTTCGACAACATGAGCGACTCTGTCCACGACGCTCACACACACACTATCTACTACAACCTCTGCCAAGTATGACCCAGGACCCTGGAGTCCTCCTGGTGGGCCGTGTGGACGGGCTGGACTGGTTGACTGTGGTCCACTGACCTACAGGACACACTGAGCTGGTGGTCCACTGACCTACAGGACACACTGAGCTGGTGGTCCACTGACCTACAGGACACACTGAGCTGGTGGTCCACTGACCTACAGGACACACTGAGCTGGTGGTCCACTGACCTACAGGACACACTGAGCTGGTGGTCCACTGACCTACAGGACACACTGAGCTGGTGGTCCACTGACCTACAGGACACACTCATTGGTCTTCTGTTGAGTAAAAGAAAGCCCCATAAAGCCCAATCATGAAGGACCTGTCTGCACTTGGCAGATTTCTTCAGTGCATATTATTAATACCACAATTACAGAAAGATGACAACCTTAACTACTGATAACTGATCAGAAAACAACCGTTCTACTGGGAGGGTGAGATTATGGTGCTGCCAAGTGAGGCCAGGACCCTCTTACTGACAGACCCAGAGTGGAGATGACCAGAGTGGAGATGACCAGAGTGGAGATGACCAGAGTAGAGATGACCAGAGTAGAGATGACCAGAGTAGAGATGACCAGAGTAGAGATGACCAGAGTGGAGCTTCTACAGTTGACCGATAGGACCAGTGTTCCCAGTGACTAATAGGACCAGTGTCCCCAGTGACTGCTGGCTTCAGTAACGTCAGATCTCAAGTGCTCTTCCCTAAGCAGACCCCCTCCTGTCTCATGGCATGCAGGCGTGCCTCCTTGTTGACTTGTTGTGGGCTCCTAATCCACGTGCATTACTGTGTTGTTGAGCCCGGATTAGCGTACGCTGTGATGATCTACCAGCTCACCTCCTCCTCCGGTCAGCTGACCGGCCAGGTGCTGCCATGGATTATCCACCGGACGTCTTGTGTGTCCTCCCACAAAAACAATGTTTACTGTCGACATCTGTGGCACCTGTAGAGCCCATATCGAGCTGTCCAATGTTTTTCTTTCTAACATTAAATGAAACATCCTGTTGGAGGCATTTTTGTTTATCCTTTCATTTGTGAAAATTTTTTTACTTCTAATACTAGGAGCTTTAGTATAACGCTATGGTGCTTCTTTTCTGTGGCATTTCAACTGTTTGCAGTGGACTTCTAGACCTGGGGCCGTCCTTATGCTGAGAGGGTTACTTGCATTAAGCCACCCTGGCTAACTAGCTTATCAGTCTTAGCCGTTCTCGCTCTGTTAGCTATGTTAGCTATATTAGCTGATGACTAGCTGTCATCCACAGCACTGTTGGCTGCACTAGCTCGTCTCGCCATATTAGCTGACCTGCTATCCTTGGTGTCTTGAAAGGCGCCTCTAAATTAAATTTATTATTATTATTATTATCCTAGCTGTAATAGCTTTCCTATCTGTTTTTACTGTACTCTGTTAGCTATACTAGCTCTGTTAGCTGTAATAAACCCGTTAGCTGGACTTCCTTTCTCCACATTTCTGTCCATCTCGTTGGCCAGCAGACAACCTCAGGTATGCTCCCGTAGCATGTCACCCCGTCACCCGTCATGTGTCTGTATAGAGTCGGGTCCCAGGTGAACCAGAACTTCTGCTGTGCCCATCAGCCAGGAGACGGTTTCATAACGGTGGCCTTCTGCTTCTTCATATCTGACTTTATCCCTCCTTTATGGGTTTGTGGGTCCCTGTCCTTAAGACCTACAGACCCTACAGACAAGGACCAGAGACCCTACAGACCGGGACCACCAGAGACCCTACAGACCAGGACCAGAGACCCTACAGACCGGGACCACCAGAGACCCTACAGACCAGGACCAGAGACCCTACAGACCGGGACCACCAGAGACCCTACAGACCAGGACCAGAGACCCTACAGACCAGGACCACCAGAGACCCTACAGACCAGGACCACCAGAGACCCTACAGACCGGGACCACCAGAGACCCTACAGACCAGGACCACCAGAGACCCTACAGACCGGGACCACCAGAGACCCTACAGACCGGGACCAGAGACCCTACAGACCAGGACCAGCAGAGACCCTTCAGACCAGAGACCCTACAGACCAGGACCAGAGACCCTACAGACCGGGACCACCAGCGACCCTACAGACCGGGACCACCAGAGACCCTACAGACCGGGACCACCAGAGACCCTACAGACCGGGACCACCAGAGACCCTACAGACCGGGACCACCAGAGACCCTACAGACCGGGACCAGAGACCCTACAGACCAGGACCAGCAGAGACCCTTCAGACCAGAGACCCTACAGACCAGGACCAGAGACCCTACAGACCAGGACCAGAGACCCTACAGACCGGGACCACCAGAGACCCTACAGACCAGGACCACCAGAGACCCTACAGACCGGGACCACCAGAGACCCTACAGACCGGGACCAGAGACCCTACAGACCAGAGACCCTACAGACCAGGACCACAGAGATAGCAAAAGAAGCTATCTCTGTAGCTCTAGGGGTGAGCTAAAGAAGCTATCTCTGTAGCTCTAGGGGTGAGCTAAAGAAGCTATCTCTGTAGCTCTAGAGGTGAGCTAAAGAAGCTATCTCTGTAGCTCTAGGGGTGAGCTAAAGAAGCTATCTCTGTAGCTCTAGAGGTGAGCTAAAGAAGCTATCTCTGTAGCTCTAGAGGTGAGCTAAAGAAGCTATCTCTGTAGCTCTAGAGGTGAGCTAAAGAAGCTATCTCTGTAGCTCTAGGGGTGAGCTACAGAAGCTATCTCTCTAGCTCTAACGGTGAGCTAAAGAAGCTATCTCTGTAGCTCTAGAGGTGAGCTAAAGAAGCTATCTCTGTAGCTCTAGGGGTGAGCTAAAGAGATATCTCCGAGCTCTAGAGGTAAGCTTTAGAGCCACTATCTATATACTATACATCTATATAATATACTATCTATCTACTATACATCTATATAATATGCTATCTATATACTATATAATACTAAACTATCTATATACTATATAATACTAAGCTAAATATATATACTATATAATAATAATTATATATATATATATATATATAATACAAAACTATATATATACTATACTACCCCACTGGTCTCACTGGTCTTCATCACTAGAGGCTAAGAGAGCTAAAGGTGCTATCTCATTAGCTGGGGTGAGTTAAAGCCTAAAGGTGCTATATCAGTAGCTCTGGGTGAGCTAAAGATGCTATCATTAGCTCGGGTGAGCTAAAGGTGCTATCTCATTAGGGTTAGGTGAGCTAAAGGGGCTATCTCATTAGCTAGGGTGAGCTAAAGATGCTATCTCATTAGCTGGGGTGAGCTAAAGGTGCTATCTCATTAGCTGGGGTGAGCTAAAGGTGCTATCTCATTAGCTGGGGTGAGCTAAAGGTGCTATCTCATTAGCTGGGGTGAGCTAAAGGTGCTATCTCAGTAGCTCTGGGTGAGCTAAAGGTGCTATCTCATTAGTTTGGGTGAGCTAAACAGGTTATCTCATTAGCTAGGGTGAGCTAAAGATGCGATCTCATTAGCTCGGGTGAGCTAAAGATGCTATATCATTAGCTGGGGTGAGCTAAAGGTACTATCTCATTAGCTGGGGTGAGCTAAAGACGCTATCACATTAGCTAGGCTAAAGGTGCTATCTCATTAGCTTGGGTGAGCTAAAGGTGCTATCTCATTAGCTTGGGTGAGCTAAACGGGCTATCTCATTAGCTAGGGTGAGCTAAAGATGCTATCTCATTAGCTGGGTTGAGCCAAAGGTGCTATCTCATTAGCTGGGGTGAGCTAAAGGTGCTAACTCATTAGCTGGGATGAGCTAAAGGTGCTATCTCATTAGCTGGGGTGAGCTAAAGGTGCTATCTCAGTAGCTCTGGGGTGAGCTAAAGGTGCTATCTCATTAGCTGGGGTGAGCTTAAGGTGCTATCTTATTAGCTTGGTTGAGCTAAAGGTGCTATCTCATTAGTTTACGTGAGCTAAAGGTGCTATCTCATTAGCTGGGGTGAGCTAACGGTGCTATCTCAGTAGCTGGGTTGAGCTAAAGGTACTATCTCATTAGCTGGGATGAGCTAAAGGTGCTATCTCATTAGCTTGGGTGAGCTAAAGGTGCTATCTCATTAGCTGGGATGAGCTAAAGCTGCTATCTCATTACTGGGCTAGCTAAAGGTGCTATGTCAGTAGCTATGGGGTGAGCTAAAGGTGCTATCTCAGTAGCTGGGTTTAGCTAAAGGTGCTATCTCAATAGCTGGTGTGAGGTGTAGGACCATCTACTGGAGACAGTTTGCCTTGAAGTCGCTCATCCTAAATATGTCTGACGTGCTGACCTGTTAACGTGTAACAAAGTGTTAATAACGATCTTTATTAACACTTCTCTCACTCATTAAAAACACAGACACATATTAAAAAGCTGAGTGGAAGAGAGCATAAAGTAAATAAATGTGATTCATTTCAGTCCCTTTTGATGGATTGGGTAACTCTTATCGTCTGGACTTGTCACATCATGGAGGCGAGGAGGAGGAGGGGGGGGAGAGAGGGGGGGGAGGAGGAGGAGGCGAGGAGGAGGGGGGGAGGAGGAGAGGAGGGGAGGAGGAGAGGAGGGGAGGGGGAGGAGAGGAGGAGGAGAGGGGGGAGAGAGGGGGGGGGGAGAGAGGGGGGGGGGAGAGAGGGGGGGGAGGAGGAGGAGGCGAGGAGGAGGGGGGGAGGAGGAGAGGAGGGGAGGGGGAGGAGAGGAGGAGGAGAGGGGGGGAGAGAGGGGGGGGGGAGAGAGGGGGGGGAGGAGGAGGAGGCGAGGAGGAGGAGAGGGGGGGAGGAGGAGAGGAGGGGAGGGGGAGGAGAGGAGGAGGAGAGGGGCGGAGGAGGTGGAGGATGTGGGAGGGGAGGAGGAGGAGGAGGAGGTGAGGGGTTGGATGAGGACTAGAGTGAATGGCAAATTGAACAAAAGCAAAAAGCAGAAGTAAAACTTCAAAATCCCAAAAACATATGACCTTTACATAGTAACATAAAATATTACTACATATTAAATATTGTAGTTATATAAAATCCTACTATAATATCAAATATGACTATATTATGAAATATTACTATATTATAAAATATTATAGTAAGATAAAATATGACTGTATTATTAAATATGATCTATTGTCTGGTCCAAAGAGATGTTCAGCAGTCTGTTGGCCACATCGGGCTGGTCCTGGTCCTCATCCTGGTCCAGGTCCTGGACTTGTCCCTGGTCTGGTCTGGTCCTGGTCTGTTTCTGGTCCTGGTCCTGGTCTGTTTCTGGTACTGTTTCTGGTCCTGGTCTGTTTCTGGTCCTGGTCTGTTTCTGTTTCTGGTCCTGGTCTGTTTCTGGTCCTGGTCTGTTTCTGGTCCTGGTCCTGGTCTGTTTCTGGTACTGTTTCTGTTTCTGTTTCTGGTCCTGGTCCTGGTCCTGGTCTGTTTCTGTTTCTGGTCCTGGTCTGTTTCTGGTCTGTTTCTGGTCTGTTTCTGGTCTGTTTCTGGTCCTGGTCTGTTTCTGGTCTGTTTCTGGTCAGGTTCTGTTTCTGGTCCTGGTCTGTTTCTGGTCCTGGTCTGTTTCTGGTCTGGTTCTGTTTCTGGTCCTGGTCCTGGTCTGTTTCTGGTCCTGGTCCTGGTCTGTTTCTGGTACTGTTTCTGGTCTGGTTCTGTTTCTGGCCCTGGTCTGTTTCTGGTTCTGGTCCTGGTCTGTTTCTGGTCCTGGTCTGTTTCTGGTCCTGGTCTGTTTCTGGTCTGGTTCTGGTTCTGTTTCTGGTCCTGGTCCTGGTCTGTTTCTGGTCCTGGTCCTGGTCTGTTTCTGGTACTGTTTCTGGTCTGGTTCTGTTTCTGGTCCTGGTCTGTTTCTGG
The DNA here is from genome assembly GCF_031168955.1 of Gadus macrocephalus. Lineage (NCBI taxonomy): Eukaryota > Metazoa > Chordata > Actinopteri > Gadiformes > Gadidae > Gadus > Gadus macrocephalus. The sequence continues at coordinate 346,870 of NC_082393.1, forward strand.
TCTGTTTCTGGTTCTGGTCCTGGTCTGTTTCTGGTCCTGGTCTGTTTCTGGTACTGTTTCTGGTCTGGTTCTGTTTCTGGTCCTGGTCCTGGTCTGTTTCTGGTCTGTTTCTGGTCCTGGTCCTGGTCTGTTTCTGGTCTGTTTCTGGTTCTGGTCCTGGTCCTGGTCTGTTTCTGGTCTGGTTCTGTTTCTGGTCCTGGTCTGTTTCTGGTCTGTTTCTGGTTCTGGTCCTGGTCTGTTTCTGGTCCTGGTCCTGGTCTGTTTCTGGTACTGTTTCTGGTCTGGTTCTGTTTCTGGTCTGGTTCTGTTTCTGGTCCTGGTCCTGGTCTGTTTCTGGTACTGTTTCTGGTCTGGTTCTGTTTCTGGTCTGGTTCTGTTTCTGGTCCTGGTCCTGGTCTGTTTCTGGTCAGTTTCTGGTCTGTTTCTGGTACTGTTTCTGGTCTGGTTCTGTTTCTGGTTCTGGTCCTGGTCCTGGTCTGTTTCTGGTACTGTTTCTGGTCCTGCTTTAGGTTTCTGGTGGTCCTTCTCCCAGAACCCCTTGAGCCCGATCCCATCTTCCTCTACATGGCGGGAAAGGAGGAGCAGGAGAGGAGGTGCAGAACCCAGCAGGCTGAGAGGCTGAGCACCCAGACAGCAGGAGGTGAGGAGGAGGGGGGGGGAGGAGGAGGGGGAGGAGGAGGGGGAGGAGCTTTCTGCTGTCTGCTCAGATGAACGAAGCTCCTCCTCCTTACACCTAGACCTGCACAGGAACGTGGAATTAGACTGATGAGTGAGTGAATTATAGCTATGAATGTGTTAAAGGGTAACCATCTATTAATAAAATGTAATAGATCTGGGTTATTCATGTATGCCTGTTATTCATGTATATGTTATAGATATGGGTTATTCATGTATTAATACATGAGCGTGTTATAAATCGGGGTTATTCATGAATTAATGTTATTCATGCATTAATCCATGTCTAGGTGTTTTGGGTTATTCATGTGTTAATACATATGAACGTGTTATAGATCTGGGTTATTAATTTATTAATCCATATTAACTTGTTATAGGGTTATTCATGTATTAATCTATGTCTAGGTGTATGGGATATTCATGTGTTAGTCCCTATGAAGGTGTGATTCACTCACAGCCTCCTCTCCAGGTAGGTCTAGTGTATGGGTTATTCATGTGTTAGTCCCTATGAAGGTGTGATTCACTCACAGCCTCCTCTCCAGGTAGGTCTAGTGTATGGGTTATTCATGTGTTAGTCCCTATGAAGGTGTGATTCACTCACAGCCTCCTCTCCAGGTAGGTCTAGTGTATGGGTTATTCATGTGTTAGTCCCTATGAAGGTGTGATTCACTCACAGCCTCCTCTCCAGGTTGGTCTAGTGTATGGGTTATTCATGTGTTAGTCCCTATGAAGGTGTGATTCACTCACAGCCTCCTCTCCAGGTTGGTCTAGTGTATGGGTTATTCATGTGTTAGTCCCTATGAAGGTGTGATTCACTCACAGCCTCCTCTCCAGGTAGGTCTTGCTGGAGATGCAGGCGCTGGTCTGGCTGCGGGCAGCCTCTGATTGGCTCTCGGCCGCCGCGTTGAGGCTGAGGCACGAGGCGGTGATGTGGGCGGCCTCGGTCACGTTCTGCTGCAGGGCCTCCATCTCCTCTGGACCAATCACAGCACAGCACCGTGTTACCTCGACTAATCACAGCACAGCAGAGTACAGCCTCAGCAAGTCACAGCAGACAGGGACTAAAGGAGACCGCTGAACCCCTAACGTCCACCAGGGGGCGACGGGGACTAAAGGAGACCGCTGAACCCCTAACGTCCACCAGGGGGCGACGGGGACTAAAGGAGACCGCTGAACCCCTGACGTCCACCAGGGGGCGACGGGGACTAAAGGAGACCGCTGAACCCCTAACGTACACCAGGGGGCGACGGGGACTAAAGGAGACCGCTGAACCCCTAACGTCCACCAGGGGGCGACGGGGACTACAGAGGGGAGCTGATAGTTTAACAGAACCAGAGATATGAGAAGAGCCTTTGTTCTCAAGGACTGTTCTCTACTGGTGAGGTGAGGTGGTGGAGGAGGGGTAAAGGTCCTACTAATCACCTAATAACCTAATAACCTTCCTCTCCTCCTCTCCTCTCCATCTCTCCTCTCCTCTTCTCTCCTCCTCTCCTCTTGTCTCCTCTCCTCTCCTCTTGTCTCCTCTCCTCTCCTCTTGTCTCCTCTCCTCTTCCCTCCTCTCCTCTCTCCTCCTCTCCTCTCCCCTCCTCTCCTCTCTCCTTTTCTCTCCTGTCCTCTCCTTTCCTCTCCTCTCCTCTCCTCCTCTCCTCTCCTGTCCTCTCCTCTCCTCTCCTCTTCTCTCCTCTTCTCTCCTCTTCTCCTCTCCCCTCCTCTTCCCTCCTCTCCTCCTCTCCTCTTCCCTCTCCTGTCCTCTCCTGTCCTCTCCTCTCCTCTCCTCTTCTCTCCTCCTCTCCTCTCCTCTCCCCTCCTCTTCCCTTCTCTCCTCCTCTCCTCTCCTCTCCTCTCTGCTCCTCCTCTCCTCCTCTCCTCTCCCCTCCTCTTCCCTCCTATCCTCCTCTCCTCTTCCCTCCTCTCCTCTCTCCTCCTCTCCTTTCCTCTCCTCTCCTCTCCTCTCCTCTCTCCTTTCCTCTCCTCTCCTGTCCTCTCCTCTCTCCTCTCCTGTCCTCTCCTCTCTCCTCCTCCTCTCCTTTCCTCTCCTCTCCTCTCCTTTCCTCTCCTCTTCCCACCGCTCCTCTTCCTCTCCTCTCCTCTCCTGTCCTCTCCCCTCCTCTCCTGTCCTCTCCCCTCCTCTCCCCTCCTCTTCCCTCCTCTTCCCTCCTCTCCTCTCTCCTCCTCTCCTTTCCTCTCCTCTCCTCTCCTCTCCTCTCCTCTCCTCTCTCCCCTCCTCTCCTCTCTCCTCTCCTCTCCTCTCCTCTCCTCTCCTCCTCTCCCCTCCTCTCCTCTCCTCCCCTCCTCTCCTCTCTCCTCTCTCCTCCTCTCCTCTCCTGTCCTCTCCTGTCCTCTCCTCTCTCCTCTCTCCCCTCTCCTCTCCTCCTCTCCCCTCTTCTCCTCTCCTCCCCTCCTCTCCTCTTCCCTCCTCTCTCCTCCTCCTCCTCTCCTCTCCTCTCCTCAACTCTCCTCTCCTCCCCCTCCCCCCTCTCTCCCTGGGCTGTGTTCCTGTGACTCAGAGGTTGCCATGGTTCCAGGGAACATGTCTAAGAATACCCTGGCGGGACGTCCCGGAGTGAGCAGAGTTTTCCTACCGAGCTGCCGGCCGACGAGGGCCGAGAGGTTCGTGTAGAGCAGCTCCTGCTGCTCCAGCTGCTGCTGCAGAGACGACATGTTTCCATGAAGCAGCGCCTGCAGGAGCACAGGGAGGGTTTACATCTAGTACTACCATAGTACTACAGGTACTGTGGTAGTACTATGGTAGTACTCTAGTAGTACTGTAGTACTTTGGTAGTACTCTAGTACTGTGGTAGTACTGTTCTGCTATGGTAGTACTCTAGTAGTACTTTGGTAGTACTCTAGTAATATGGTAGTACTGTTGTACTAGCAGTACTCTAGTAGTACTTTGGTAGTAATCTAGTACTATGGTAGAACTGTAGTACCATAGTACTACATTAGCCCCGGGCGGTCCTCTCGAAGGTCTCCTGGGACCGGACCTGTTGGGCGACCGTGTGAATGATGAGACGTCTCTAAGGGTGAAGGTAGGGCTGATCTGGGGCCAGCTGCTCCACAGCTTTCCCTTGTAGGGACTTCTCTGGGTTTCCTCCGGGCCGAGAGGAGCCACGCCCGTCCTCAGACCAGGTCAGCGCTGGTCAGACTCGGGCATTTAGCGACATTCCTAACGGCTCACAAAGCCTCACCCACAACAGGAAGACAGGAGAAAAACACCTCGACAGACAGACAGACAGACAGACAGACTGCCTCTAAGACAGACAGACAGACTGCCTCTAAGACAGACAGACAGACAGACGGACTCCTCTAGAGACACACAGACAGACTGCCTCTAAGACAGACAGACAGACTGCCTCTAAGACAGACAGACAGATGGACTCCTCTAGAGACAGACAGACAGACAGACAGACAGACAGACAGACAGACAGACAGACAGACAGACAGACTGCCTCTAACAGGACAGACGGACTGCCTCTAACAGGGCAGACAGACTGCCTCTCCTCTGTCTCTGAGGCTCTCCATCGCTGTCCAAACAGAAGCTGCTCCTCACGCTAACGTCTGGAATGTAGCGGCCATGACTTCATCTGCTCCCAACACTCTCCTGTCCTCAGCCTGACTCTGAGACAGACAGACAGACAGCCTCTAGACTCTGGAGGACAGACAGACAGACAGACTGCCTCCAGAGGACAGACAGACAGACAGACAGACTGCCTCTAGACTCTGGAGGACAGACAGACTGCCTCTAGACTCTGGAGGACAGACAGACAGACAGACAGACTGCCTCTAGACTCTGGAGGACAGACAGACAGACTGCCTCTAGACTCTGGAGGACAGACAGACAGACAGACAGACAGACTGCCTCTAGACTCTGGAGGACAGACAGACAGACAGACTGCCTCTAGACTCTGGAGGAAAGACAGACAGACAGACAGACAGACAGACTGCCTCCAGAGGACAGACAGACAGACAGACAGACAGACAGACTGCCTCCAGAGGACGGACAGACAGACAGACAGACAGACAGACAGACAGACTGCCTCCAGAGGACAGACAGACAGACAGACAGACAGACTGCCTCTAGACTCCTCATCCTGACTCACTGCAGATCGTAACACAGATTAATTTAGCTTTCCTAGCTGAGAACTCACTACAGGTCGAGAGCCTTTCAGAGGAGGACGTAATTGATCAGAGGTGGACATTATTGATCAGAGGAGGACGTTATTGATCAGAGATGGACATTATTGATCAGAGGAGGACGTTATTGATCAGAGATGGACGTTATTGATCAAAGGAGGACGTTATTGATCAGAGCAGGGCATTATTGATCAGATGTCAACATTATTGGTCAAAGGTGGACGTTATTGATGGGGTCGACATTAATGATCAGAGGTTAACATTATTGATAAGAGGTGGACATTATTGATCATAGATTAACATTATTGATCAGAGGTGAACATTATTGATCATAGATTAACATTATTGATCAGAGGTGAGCGTTATTGATCATAGATTGACATTATTGATCAGAGGTGAGCGTTATTGATCAGAGGTGAGCGTTATTGATCAGAGGTGAGCGAGGTGAGCGTTATCGATCAGAGGTGAGTGTTATTGATCAGAGGTGAGTGAGCTGAGCGTTATTGATCAGAGGTGAGCGTTATTGATCAGAGATGAGCGTTAAGGATGGGCGATGGCCGCTCACCTGTCCGTGGCGGCAGGCCTCCAGGCTCCTCCCGCTGAGTGCCAGGCCGGTCTCCAGGGTCCGGACGCGGTCCTGTTGCCGGGTCTGGTTCACCCTCAGCTTCTCCACCATCTCCTCCAGCGCCACTTTGTTCTTCCCCCACACCACCTTGGCCCCCTCCAGCTTCTCCGTCACCTCCTGCAGCCGCTGGTCGCAGGGCGCGGGGGGCGTGGCCTCGGGCTGCGACGCCCACACCGCGATGATCACCATGGAGGCCACGCCCCACACCACCAGCAGGGCCAGCAGCAGGGTCTTACACGTCTGGCACGACGCCGTCATGACCGCTCACCTGGTCCTCTACTGGTCCTCTACTGGTCCTCAGATGGTCCTCAGCTAGTCTGGTCCTCAGCTGGTCCTCACCTGGTCTTCAGCTGGTCCTCAGATGGTCCTCAGATGGTCCTCAGATGGTCTTCAGATGGTCTTCAGCTGGTCTTCAGATGGTCCTCAGATGGTCTGGTCTTCAGATGGTCCTCAGATGGTCTGGTCTTCAGCTGGTCTGGTCTTCAGCTGGGCCTTAGATGGTCTTCAGCTGGTCTGGTCTTCAGCTGGTCTGGTCTTCAGCTGGGCCTCGGATAGCTGCTGGTAGCTTGGTGTAGCTGGTCGCCAGCTGGTCACTAGTTAGCAGTAGCTGGTCTCTAACTTGGTGTAGCTAGTCTCCTGCTGGTCATTAGTTAGCAGTAGCTGGTAGGTAGTGGTCTCTTGGTGTAGCTAGTCTCCAGCTGGTCACTAGTTAGCCGTAGCTGGTAGGTAGTGGTCTCTTGGTTTATCTGGGGTCGTGCTTCTCTCTCTGAAGGCAGAACCGACTGACATTCACCTCAGAGGAAAGGGGAGGTATCAATCTTACTGTCCAACCAATCAGGTCCCCTATCTTCCTTAACCCCGCCCCCCTCCCCCCCCCACTCACACACAAATACTAACTTGTAATGAAAGCTAGATGTGCAACATCGTTTCCAGTGTGTGTGTCCCAATTGTGTGTGTGTGTGTATTTATTTATGTGTGTGCGTGGTTGTGGTTGTGTGTTTAGCGAACAGTAAGTTTTCTGTTTCTGATTCTTACAAGTGGAACCTTGGAGAGAGAGAGAGAGGGAGAAGGAAAGAGGGAGGGTAAGGGGGAGGGGGAGGGAGGGAGAGTGGGAGGAGAGAGAGAGGGATAGAGAGAGAGGGAGAGAGAGGGCGAGAGAGAGAGGGGGAGAGACAGAGAGGGAGGTGGAGAGAGAGAGAGAGGGGTTGATATAGGGAGGTGAAGAGAGAGAGAGGGAGAGAGAGAGAGGGAGGTGGAGAGAGAGAGAGAGAGAGAGAGAGCGGGAGAGAGGGAGAGAGAGAGAGAGCGGGAGAGAGGGAGGGGGATAGAGAGAGGGGTTGATAGAGAGAAAGAGGGAGGGGGGAGATGTTGAGGGAAGGAGGGAGGGAGAGAGAGTAATGCAGATCCCAACCACCTGAGCGTTACTCCGTTACAATCCTTCACACACCAGTGGGTAAAACATGATCTAAACACAGTGACCTCGAGTGAACCCCTCTGGTGGTCGTACATGGTATGACTCTCAGTAGTCACCACGTGAAGGAGGGTGGAGCCGTCCAGATGAGCTGAGTGGAGACTGGTGCACTCTGGGTAGTGTAGTGTTGGTAGGGAACAGAGAGGAGGAGCATCTGTCAGTGCAGCTGCTGTTGTTACATTGAGGGGATTTTGCTGAAATTTTTATCCAAAGCGACTTGCAACTGTTCATTCCCCCCGCGGAGTCGACCCCCCAGGGCGACAGCCAGCAGATCAACGGCGTCTCTCTCAGGGACACCTCCACACTCGGCTAGGAGGAGCCGGGGATCAAACCAGGGACCTTCAGGTTACCAGCCGACCCGCCCGACCTCCTGAGCTACTGCTTCCCAGTAGCTGTTGTGTCTCACTTCCCAGGTCTCCACCGGACCAGGTCTCCACCGGACCAGGTCTCCACCGGACCGGCAGTGTCCAGGTCTCCACCGGACCGGGAGGGTCCAGGTCTCCACCGGACCGGGAGGGTCCAGGTCTCCACCGGACCAGGTCTCCACCGGACCAGGTCTCCACCGGACCGGCAGTGTCCAGGTCTCCACCGGACCGGGAGGGTCCAGGTCTCCACTGGACCAGGTCTCCACCGGACCGGCAGGGTACAGGTCTCTAGTGGACCGGGAGGGTCCAGGTCTCCACCGGACCGGGAGGGTCCAGGTCTCTAGTGGACCAGGAGGGTCCAGGTCTCCAGTGGACCGGGAGGGTCCAGGTCTCCACCGGACCGGGAGGTGGTCTGTCTCTTCATGGCGCGGACGGCGACGGTGTTGCTGTGGGCCG
>NC_082393.1:357095-367095 GCF_031168955.1 Gadus macrocephalus
TGACATCATCATGTTAACATCCTCATGACATCATCATGTTAACATCCTCATGACATCATCATGTTAACATCCTCATGACATCATGTTAATATCCTCATGACATCATCATGTTAACATCCTCATGACATCATCATGTTAACATCCTCATGACATCATCATGTTAACATCCTCATGACATCATGTTAACATCCTCATGACATCATCATGTTAACATCCTCATGACATCATCATGTTAACATCCTCATGACATCATCATGTTAACATCCTCATGACATCATGTTAATATCCTCATGACATCATCATGTTAACATCCTCATGACATCATCATGTTAATATCCTCATGACATCATCATGTTAACATCCTCATGACACCATCATGTTAACATCCTCATGACATCATCATGTTAACATCCTCATGACATCCTCATGTTAACATCCTCATGACATCATCATGTTAATATCCTCATGACATCATCATGTTAACATCCTCATGACATCATCATGTTAACATCCTCATGACATCATCATGTTAACATCCTCATGACATCATCATGTTAATATCCTCATGACATCATCATGTTAACATCCTCATGACATCATCATGTTAACATCCTCATGACATCATCATGTTAACATCCTCATGACATCATCATGTTAACATCCTCATGACATCATGTTAACATCCTCATGACATCATCATGTTGACATCATCATGTTAACATCCTCATGACATCATCATGTTAACATCCTCATGACATCATCATGTTAATATCCTCATGACATCATCCTCCCATGTATCATAACATCCTTCTCATTGTATGGACTCTGTCTAAATACAAACATTACCCTCCTAACTCTGTGTTAATGTGTCATATATATTATACATAATACACTACAGAAGATATACAATTATACAATATATATTATACATAATACACTACAGAAGATATACAATAATACAATATATATCATATATATTATACATAATACACTACAGAAGATATACAATAATACAATATATATCATATATATTATACATAATACACTACAGAAGATATACAATAATACAATATATATCATACATATTATACATAATACACTACAGAAGACATACAATAATTCAATATTTATCATTTTATTGTATATCTAGTGATATCCACTCTACTTATCGTCTCTTCTCTGGTCTAAACTTGAAAATATTCTTTCTCCGTGACGACCACAAGACCGTGACGACCACGAGCCAGCAGCTGCGTCCTGTTTGCTTCATCCAGCTAACAGTCTGAATCCATCCACCAACGGCACAGCCATAATTGGGCTTCTGTCGTCTCTTCCTGGGAGTAGTTCTGGTGGGAGGAGTCAGTGTTATCGCGGAAAAACTGGCATTCCATTCAACAGGAAAACCTCATCAGATGTAAGCATAGAGCTGCTTTAAATATTATAGATTATAAATGTTATATACTGGGTTCAATATTATAGATAATAAATGTTATATACTGGGTTCAATATTATAGATAATAAATGTTAAATACTGAGTTCAATATTATAGATTATTAATGTTATATACTGGGTTCAATATGATCGATTATTAATGTTATATACTTGGTTCAATATTATAGATTATTAAAACAGTGTTTGATATTATCGATTATAAATTATATGAACTGCGTTCAATATGATTGATTATTAATGTTATATACTGGGTTCAATATGCTCTTTTTTTTAATATATGTAATATTTTAGATATAAGGCAATACATTATATAGCCTGTTATAACATTTTAGATATATAGAGGATACAGATTATAAAAACTGTTTAATATCAGAGATTATAAATGATAAAGATGCTATAGACTGTTTAACAGTATACATTATATAATAATAATAATAATACATTTAATTTAGAGGCGCCTTTCAAGACACCCAAGGTCACCTTACAGAGCATATAGTCATCATTCAAAACTATGTAAAACAGACTAGGAATAAAAGGAAAACAGAGGTTAAACATGAATAATAATAATAATTAATAACACTCAAAGACGCCTAAAGTGAAGGGGGGACCTCACTAACCACCACCAATATGTAGCACCCACTTGGGTGATGCAATAGATTATATGAATAGTTTAATTCTGTTTAACATGGTAGATTGTATTGTAGATTATTAAAAAAATTGATTAGTATATATAATATAAAAGCTATAATAATTACATGTACACAGTTCTATCAAAAAAAATATTTAAAAATGAATAACTAAAATTATATATAAATATGATAAATAACCATATATGGACATTATAAATGACTATGTAAATATTAAAATTCAACAACCAATACCATGTATATTACAGAACTACAGTCTGCATGTGTCAACAGGCTCTTCTCAATTTCTGTACTTTGTGAAGATGATTTCTTAATATATTTTTTTACACTGTCTTATGTTTTGGCTTTTCTGTACTTCTACACTTAACTTATTCCACAATTGAACTCTGTCGATGCTGATACAAAAGCTGTTTTTGGTTGTGAGTCTGCGGCAGACCTTGAAGTTTAACTTATAACTCCCCTCCCTCTCCGAAAACATTTTCCTGTATGTTATACATAGACTGTTTCTATAGGCTCTATAGACTGTTTCTATAGGATGTATAGACTGTTTCTATAGGCTCTATAGATTGTTTCTATAGGATGTATAGACTGTGTTTCTATAGGATCTATAGATTGTTTCTATAGGATGTATAGACTGTTTCTATAGGCTCTATAGATTGTTTCTATAGGATCTATAGGCTGTTTCTATAGGATCTATAGACTGTTTCTATAGGCTCTATAGATTGTTTCAATAGGATCTATAGACTGTGTTTCTATAGGATCTATAGACTATTTCTATAGGATCTATAGACTGTGTTTCTATAGGATCTACAGACTGTTTCTATAGGGTCTATAGACTGTGTTTATATAGGATCTACAGACTGTTTCTATAGGATCTATAGGCTGTTTCTATAGGATCTATAGACTGTTTCTATAGGATCTATAGACTGTTTCTATATGATCTATAGACTGTGTTTCTATAGGATCTATAGACTATTTCTATAGGATCTATAGACTGTGTTTCTATAGGATCTACAGACTGTTTCTATAGGTTTTATAGACTGTGTTTCTATAGGATCTATAGGCTGTTTCTATAGGATCTATAGACTGTTTCTATAGGATCTATAGACTGTTTCTTTAGGATATATAGGCTGTTTCTATAGGGTCTATAGACTGTGTTTCTATAGGATCTTTAGACTGTGTTTCTATAGGATCTATTGACTGTGTTTCTATAGGATCTACAGACTGTTTCTATAGGATTTATAGACTGTTTCTATAGGATCTATAGACTTTGTTTCTATAGGATCTATAGACTGTGTTTCTATAGGATCTATAGACAGTTTCTATAGGATCTATAGACAGTTTTTATAGGATCTATAGCCAGTTTCTATAGGGTCTATAGACTGTTTCTATAGGATCGATAGACTGTTTCTATAGGATCTATAGAATCTTTCCATAGGATCTGTAGACTGTGTTTCTATAGTATCTATAGACTGTTTCTATAGGATGTATAGGCTTTTTCTATAGGATCTATAGACAGTTTCTAAAGGATCTATAGACAGTTTCTATAGGATCTATAGACAGTTTCTATAGGGTCTATAGACTGTTTCTATAGGATCTATAGACCGTGTTTCTATAGGATCTATAGACTCTTTCTATAGGGTCTATAGACTGTGTTTCTATAGGATATATAGGCTGTTTCTTTAGGATCTATAGGCTGTTTCTATAGGATCTATAGACTGTTTCTATAGGATCTATAGACTGTTTCTATAGGATTTATAGACTGTTTCTATAGGATCTATAGACTGTGTTTCTATAGGATCTATAGACAGTTTCTACAGGATCTATAGACAGTTTCTATAGGATCTATAGACAGTTTCTATAGGGTCTATAGACTGTTTCTATAGGATCTATAGACCGTGTTTCTATAGGATCTATAGACTCTTTCTATAGGGTCTATAGACTGTGTTTCTATAGGATATATAGGCTGTTTCTTTAGGATCTATAGGCTGTTTCTATAGGATCTATAGACCGTGTTTCTATAGGATCTATAGACTCTTTCTATAGGGTCTATAGACTGTGTTTCTATAGGATATATAGGCTGTTTCTTTAGGATCTATAGGCTGTTTCTATAGGATCTATAGACTGTTTCTATAGGATCTATAGACTGTTTCTATAGGATTTATAGACTGTTTCTATAGGATCTATAGACTGTGTTTCTATAGGATCTATAGACTGTGTTTCTATAGGATCTATAGACTGTTTCTATAGGATCTATAGACTGTTTCTATAGGATCTATAGGCTGTTTCTATAGGGTCTATAGACTGTGTTTCTATAGGATCTATGACTGTGTTTCTATAGGATCTACAGACTGTGCTTCTATAGGATCTATAGACTGTTTCTATAGGGTCGATAGACTGTTTCTATAGGATCTATAGACTGTGCTTCTATAGGATCTATAGACTGCTTCTATAGGATCTATAGACTGTGTTCCTATAGATTACTTGGGACCATTGGTGTGACCAGGCCCGACCAAGGCCCCGGAGCAACATGAAGGCCCAGAGTTTAACCTTCTTCCTGCTGGGGTGAGACAACAACATGTTTCCCCATCTAGGGTCATTTCCTCTTCCTGTCCACAATGGAAGCATTACTTTTAGTGTGTACCATATACATTCAAGTATGTACCATATACATACTAGTATGTGCTAGTATGTATATGGTACTAGTATGTACCACTAGTATATACTAGTATGTACCATGTAGTACCATGTTAATATAAGGTGAGTACCATTTAATACTATAGTAACTTGTTAATACAATGTGAGTACCATGTTAGTTCCGTAGTACCCTGTCAATAACACTTGAGAACCAAGTGAGTACCACGTTAATACAATGTGAGTATCCTGTAACAGGATACTCACATAGTACATGTTAGCTCCATATTACCCTGTCAATAACATGTGAGTGCCATGTTAATACATGGTACTCACCACAGTAGTACCATGTAAATATCTTGTACGTACCATAGTACCATGTATGTACCATGTTAGTTCCATGTGAGTACTGTAGTGCCATGTTAGTACCATGTTGGTACCATGGTAGTAGAATGTTACTAGCATGTTAGTACCCTGTTACCATGTTATTACCGCGTTAGTACCATAGTACCATGTTAGTATCATGTTAGTACTGTAGTACCATGTTACTTCAATGTTAGTACCATAGTAAGTTTTTAGTACCGTAGTACCAATGTTAGTACCATATTAGTACCATGTTAGTTCCATGTTAGTACCATATTAGTACCATAATACCATGTTAGTACCGTGTTAGTACCAATGTTAGTACCATGTTAGTACCATGTTAGTACCATAGTACCATGTTAGTACCAATGTTAGTACTGTAGTACCAATGTAGTACCATATTAGTACCATAGTATTAGTACCATAGTACCATGTTAGTATCATGTTAGTCCCAATGTTAGTTCTGTAGTACCAATGTTAGTACTATGTTAGCACCTTAGTACTATGTTAGTGCCGTAGTACCATGTTAGTACAATGTTACTACCCAAGTACCATGTTTGTACCATGTTAGTATTGTAGTACCATGTTAGTACAATGTTTCTACCCAAGTACCATGTTTGTACCATGTTATCACCATAGTACCATGTTAGTACCATAGTACCATGTTAGTACCATAGTACCATGTTAGTACCGTGTTAGTACCAATGTTAGTACCATGTTAGTACCATGTTAGTACCATAGTACCATGTTAGTACCAATGTTAGTACTGTAGTACCAATGTAGTACCATATTAGTACCATAGTACCAGTACCATAGTATCATGTTAGTACCAATGTTAGTTCTGTAGTACCAATGTTAGTACTATGTTAGCACCTTAGTACTATGTTAGTGCCGTAGTACCATGTTAGTACAATGTTACTACCCAAGTACCATGTTTGTACCATGTTAGTATTGTAGTACCATGTTAGTACAATGTTTCTACCCAAGTACCATGTTTGTACCATGTTATCACCATAGTACCATGTTAGTACCATAGTACCATGTTAGTACCATAGTACCATGTTAGTACCATAGTACCATGTTAATACCATAGTACCATGTTAGTACCATAGTATCATGTTAGTACCATAGTACCATGTTAGTACCATAGTACCATGTTAGTACCATAGTACCATGTTTGTACCATAGTACCATGTTAGTACCATAGTACCATGTTTGTACCATAGTACCATGTTAGTACCATAGTACCATGTTAGTACCATAGTACCATGTTAGTACCATAGTACCATGTCAATACCATGTTAGTACCGTAGTACAATGTCAATACCATGTGAGTACGGTGTGAGCTCCTCTCGTGTCCTGCAGGCTGCTGACGGGCGGTGCTCGGTGTCTGCAGAGCGTGGTCTTCAGTCCCGAGGTCCTCCTCCTAGTCCACGGTGAGACCAGCCCTCCACTTCACTGAGTACTGCGTGTACTGCGTATACTGCATGCTGATTACTGCGTATACTGCTTACTGAGTACTGCGTATACTGCATACTCAGTATGCAGTATACGCAGTACTTTACTCAGCATTCAGTATACGCAGTACTCAGGAAAGTACTGTGTATACTGCATACTGATTATGCATATACTGCATACTCAGTATCCAGAGTACGCAGTACTTTACTGAGTACTGCATATATCCATACTCAGTATCCAGTGTACGCAGTACTTTCCTGAGTACTGCGTATACTGCATACTCAGTATTCAGAGTACGCAGTACTTCCTGAGTACTGCGTACTCTACAGTTTGGGTCTTTCTCTCTGGACTCCAGGCCCCCCCCCCGGCCCCCCAGAGGTCCGGGTCCTTGCCGGGCCCCAGGAGGGGGTCCTGGTTTGTTTGGTGTCGGCGCTCCGGGCGGGGCCGGTCCTCATATCCTGGAGGGTCTACCCCACCGGCCCCGGGACCCCCGTGACGCCCCCAGGACCCCTGCTGGTCTGGACCCGGGCGGACCCCCCTGGCTCCTACAGGGCCTCCAGGGTCTGGACTCGGACCGGCCGGGGGACTTCCGCCTGGTACTGCTGCGGGGCCACCCAGGGGCCCCCTACCCCCCGGGACCCAGGGACAGAGGGCCCCCCTTCCCACAGAGACCCAGCCTCAGTAGCACCACCTGCTGGTCCTGGTCTGGAAGATGGGGACCCGGACTTGGAGGCCTGCTGTCACGGGGCGCGCTAGGTCTCTTCAAAGGGTCTAGGTCTCATCAGAGGGTCTAGGTCTCATCAGAGGGTCTAGGTCTCATCAGAGGGTCTAGGTCTCATCAGAGGGTCTAGGTCTCATCAGAGGGTCTAGGTCTCAACAGAGGGTCTAGGTCTCATCAGAGGGTCTCATGAGAGGGTCTAGGTCTCATCAGAGGGTCTCATCAGAGGGTCTAGGTCTCATCAGAGGGTCTCATCAGAGGGTCTAGGTCGCATCATAGGGTCTCATGAGAGGGTCTAGGTCTCATCAGAGGGTCTAGGTCTCATCAGAGGGTCTCATGAGAGGGTCTAGGTCTCATCAGAGGGTCTAGGTCTCATCAGAGGGTCTAGGTCTCATCAGAGGGTCTCATGAGAGGGTCTAGGTCTCATCAGAGGGTCTAGGTCTCATGAGAGGGTCTAGGTCTCATGAGAGGGTCTAGGTCTCATGAGAGGGTCTAGGTCTCATGAGAGGGTCTAGGTCTCATGAGAGGGTCTAGGTCTCATGAGAGGGTCTAGGTCTCATCAGAGGGTCTAGGTCTCATCAGAGGGTCTAGGTCTCAACAGAGGGTCTAGGTCTCATCAGAGGGTCTAGGTCTCATCAGAGGGTCTAGGTCTCATCAGAGGGTCTAGGTCTCAACAGAGGGTCTAGGTCTCATCAGAGGGTCTAGGTCTCAACAGAGGACAGTGTTTTACATTAACAACATTACATTGTATTTTATTTTAAAGAGTACAGAATGGGCTCCACAGGTCCTCAATGTCTTCTGCTGAACATTCATCTGATCAATAAACTGGAAGTCCACATGCAGCACTTTCTCTTAGATATGACTCCATCATATGTCAATTATAGTATTATGTAAATAAGAGTCTAAGGACACTATATACAGACCCTGAACCCTAACCCCTGAACCTTAACCCTAAACCCTGAACCTGAAACCTAACCCCTGACTCCTCAACCCTAAACCTTAACCCTAAACCCTGACTCCTGAACCTTAACCCTAACCACTAAACCCTAACCCATGCTCCTAACCTCTGACCCCTAACCCCTATCCCCTGACTCCTGACACCTAACCCCTGACCCCTGACTCCAAGAGTGATGATAAAAGGTTTTCTGCTCTAAGGTGATGAACTGCGTTGTGTTTGGTCAGACAACATGTAAAGAAAAGCTTTTCCAGAACTACACCCCATGCATCACCATGACGACCAACCCCTGGTCAGACCATCACCATGACGACCAACACCTGGTCAGACCATCACCATGACGACTAACACCTGGTCAGACCATCACCATGACGACCACCACCTGGTCAGACCATCACCATGACAATTGTTTCAAGGCGAAACCAAAGTATCCCTGGTACCACACATCAGGTCCTGCAGAGCAAGGGGGGGTCTGACTCAAGTGTGTGTGGGGGGGGGGGGTTGTGTGTGTGTGTGTGTCAGGACTCATTGACATTGGGCGGCCTTGCCCTCTGGCTCCGCCCCTACAGGAAACCCGTTACTGAGAGTCTTTGGGCTTGGGGGCGTGGCTATCCTGGGGGGCGCGTCTGTTGTTAGGGGTGCGGCCAAGGT
The DNA here is from genome assembly GCF_031168955.1 of Gadus macrocephalus. NCBI lineage: Eukaryota > Metazoa > Chordata > Actinopteri > Gadiformes > Gadidae > Gadus > Gadus macrocephalus. The sequence continues at coordinate 365,971 of NC_082393.1, forward strand.
GATGGGCGTGGCCGAGGCGATGGGTGTCGTTGTGGTAAGGGGTGTGGTCAGTGTCGGGGGGGGTGTGGCCTCCACAGCGGAGTAGGGCTTCCTTGACATCCTGGGCGGAGCCCCGGGCGTCATGGGGATGACTGACAGGTGGCGCAGCCCGTCAGCCTTCAGGGGAGGTCTGGTGGGCGGGGCCAGGGGCAAAGGAGGGGGGGAGCCCCCCGTCTTGCTGTTGTCAGACTCTGAGGTGGGCGGGGCTTCCCCGGCAGGAGGGGTGTGGTCTGTGTCCGGGGGCGGGTCCTGCTGCATGCTGTCCTGCCGGGGAGCCCCTGAGCCAGGCAGCTCACAGCTGTCGGTGCGACGCCGTGAGCTCTCATGCATCCGGCTGGTGGCGACCACGGCCTTCATAGCAGCCTGGAAGGCACAAGATACACACACTGTAACACACTGTAACGCACTGTAACACACAAGATACACACACTGTAACACACTGCAACGCACTGTAACACACAAGATACACACACTGTAACGCACTGTAACACACTAACGCACTGTAACACACTGTAACACACTGTAACCCACTGTAACACACTAACACACTGTAACGCACTGTAACACACTGTAACCCACTGTAACACACTGTAACACACTGTAACCCACTGTAACACACTGTAACACACTGTAACGCACTGTAACACACTGTAACCCACTGTAACACAATAACGCACAAGATACACACACTGTAACACACTAACATACTGTAACGCACTGTAACACACTGTAACACACTGTAACACACCGTAACACACTGTAACGCACTGTAACACACTAACACACAAGATACACACACTGTAACACACTGTAACGCACTGTAACACACTAACACACAGTGTAAAACACTAACGCACTGTAACACACTAACAAACTAACACACTGACACACAGTGTAATGCACTGTAACACACTAACACACTAACATACTGTAACACACTGACACACTGTAACACACTGTAACGCACTGTAACAAACTGTAACACACTGACACACAGTGTAACGCACTGTAACACACTTACGCACTGTAACACACTTACGCACTGTAACACACTGACACACAGTGTAACGCACTGTAACACACTGT
>NC_082393.1:372095-392095 GCF_031168955.1 Gadus macrocephalus
TCTATAGTATCCGTACCTATACTAATAATCTATAGTATCCGTACCTATACTAATAATCTACAGTATCCGTACCTATACTAATAATCTACAGTATCCGTACCTATACTAATAATCTATAGTATCCGTACCTATAATAATAATCTACAGTATCCGTACCTATACTAATAATCTATAGTATCCGTACCTATACTAATAATCTATAGTATCCGTACCTATAATAATAATCTACAGTATCCGTACCTATAATAATAATCTACAGTATCCGTACCTATACTAATAATCTACAGTATCCGTACCTATAATAATAATCTACAGTATCCGTACCTATAATAATAATCTATAGTATCCGTACCTATAATAATAATCTATAGTATCCGTACCTATCTTCAGAGGCGCGTCCAAAGACATGTCTTCATAGAGGAGATTCTCGGGCTTCAGATCTCGGTGAACAACACCGTTCTCATGGAGGTACTGCAGACATACACAATATATGCATTATACACACAATAATCACACCTTATACACAATATATACATTATACACACAATAATCACACTAATCACACCTCATACACACAATACATACATTATACACACAATAATCACACCTCATACACACAATACATACATTATACACACAATAATCACACTTGATACACACATTATATACATTATACACATTATATAGATCTATACATTATATAGTGCATACATGATGTATGGATTATATTTATAAACCATTATATTACCATTCTTGTGAAGGACACACACACACTCCAACACACAGACTGTTCCCATAGCAACAGAATCCTCCATCCATCTTTAGCTGTCGACACTCTAGTGTCATTCTGCAAATGTGTGGCTACGGCAACCGGAATCCATAGCAACAGAACCACATGGCAACAGGATACCATAACAATAGAACACCATGGCAACAGGATACCATAACAATAGAACGCCATGGTAACAAGACACTATAGAAACACATGCTGTATCCCATGAACACCAGTGATGCTAGAAGGCTGCATGCTAGTGTATGCTAGGAGGCTACATGCTGGTGAATGCTAGGAGGCTGCATGCTAGTGTATGCTAGGAGGCTGCATGCTAGTGTATGCTAGGAGGCTGCATGCTTGTGTATGCTAGGAGGCTACATGCTAGTGTATGCTAGGAGGCTGCATGCTAGTGTTATAAGGAGGCTACATGCTAGGAGGCTGCATGCTAGTTTATGCTAGGAGGCTACATGCTAGTGTATGCTAGGGGGCTGCATGCTAGTGTTATAAGGAGGCTACATGCTAGTGTATGCTAGGAGGCTGCATGCTGGTGTATGCTAGGAGGCTACATGCTAGTGTATGCTAGGATGCTACATGCTAGTGTATGCTAGGAGGCTGCATGCTAGTGTATTCCAGAAGCTTTAATGCTAGTGTATGCTAGGAGGCTACATGCTAGTGTATGCTAGGAGGCTACATGCTAGTGTATGCTAGGAGGCTACATGCTAGTGTATGCTAGGAGGCAGGAAGCTACATGCTGGTGTATGCTAGGAGGCTACATGCTAGTGTATGCATGCTAGTGTATTCCAGAAGCTTTAATGCTAGTGTATGCTAGGAGGCTGCATGCTGGTGTATGCTAGGAGGCTACATGCTAGTGTATGCTAGGAGGCTACATGCTAGTGTATGCTAGGAGGCTGCATGCTAGTGTATTCCAGAAGCTTTAATGCTAGTGTATGCTAGGAGGCTACATGCTAGTGTATGTTAGGAGGCAGGAAGCTACATGCTGGTGTATGCTAGGAGGCTACATGCTAGTGTATTCCAGAAGCTTTAATGCTAGTGTATGCTAGGAGGCTACATGCTAGTGTATGCTAGGAGGCTAGGGGGTGTCTTACCGCGACAGCCTCCAGGATCTGATGGATGACGTGTGCTGCGTCTCGCTCACTGTAGTACCCCCGCTCCACGATCCTGGTACACAAACATATGATACTACAGTAGTACTACTGTAGTACTACAGTACACTATCTGTAGTACTACAGATAGTACTACAACTAGTACTACACTAGTAATACAGCTAGTACTACAGATAGTTCTACAGATAGTATTACAACTAGTACTACAGATAGTACTACAGCTACATCTAGTACTACAGTAGTACTACAGCTAGTACTACAGCTAGTACAATTGTAAATAGTACTAGCTAATAATACTAATACTAGCTAATATAGTACTAATAGTAATAGTACTAATAGTAAAATTGTTGCATCTCGATGCAACAATTTCTTTTATGTACATTTCCATGCGTGATTTAAAAATATATATATACATCTGAGTTTGCTACTTAAGAGTTTGCTAATCACTTCCTACTTTTGTGATGATCATTGAAGACAGTTAAGTTAATTCATCAACAGATGAATTAACTTATCTAATATTTTATAAGAGAGAAAGACTTTGTCACAAATGTGACTTTCTATGAATCTAATCAATGCATCTTGCATTATAGCACAATATGGAAGCATGCAAAAAATAGGTTTCACTTTTTTTTTCTTTCTAATCTTTCTTTTCTATGTCATTAAAGGAAAAGCTGCTCTGGAATTATATATAATAAATAATAATAATCAGATATTTTTTAAAATTCTGATTAATAATTGATGTGCATCGAGACAGAATCGTTCTAGAGAGAATCGCAATGCATCACACACACTAGGGGTAGCGCACACACACACTAGGGGTGTGTGTGTGCGTGCATGCGTGCGTGCGAGTGTGTGTGTGTGTGTGTACCGGTCAAACAGCTCCCCTCCTGTCACCAGCTCCAGCACCAGGGTGATGTTGGTTTCGGTCTCAAAGATTTCCTTCAACCGAATCTGTGGAAAATGGGCTGGTTAACTAGCTGGTTAGCAGGCTGGTGAACTAGCTGGGTAGCAGGCTGGTGAACTAGCTGGTTAGCAGGCTGGTGAACTAGCTGGTTAGCAGGCTGGTTAACTAGCTGGTTAGCAGGCTAGTGAACTAGCTGGTTAGCAGGCTGGTGACTAGCTGGTTAACTGTCCGACAGACTGGGTATGCGGCAGGTTAAATAGCTGGTTAACAGGCTTGTTAACAAGCTGGTTAACTGGCCGACAAAATGTTTCCAAGGCTCGTTAACTAGTTAACAGACAGCTGAACAGGCTGGTTAACTGGTTCCCAGACTGGTTCCCAGGCTGGTAAACTGGTTAATAGACAGGTGAAGAGGCTGGTTAACTGGTTCCCAGGCTGGCTAACTGGTTAGCAGACAGGTGAACAGGCTGGTTTACTGGTTCCGAGGCTGGTTAACTGTTTAGTAGACAGGTGAACAGCCTGGTTAACTGGTTCCCAGGCTGGTTAACTGGTTAGCAGACAGGTGAACAGGCTGGTTAACTTATCCCAGGCTTGTTAACTGGTTAGCAGACAGGTGAACAGGCTGGTTAACTAGTTCCCAGGCTGGTTAACTGGTTAGAGGAGAGATGACTCACGATGTTGGGGTGGGACAGTCGCAGAAGGACTCCGATCTCCGTGCGGACGATCTTCTTATCGATCTGAAGACAGACAGCAGGGGGTTTAGTGTGTGTGTGTGTGTCTGGGTGTGTGTGTGTGTGCGTGCGTGTGTGTGTGTGTGTGCGTGTGTGTGTATGTCTGTGTGTGTGTGTGTGTGTGTGTCTGTGTATGTGTATGTATGTGTGTCTGTGTGTGTGTGTGCGTGTGTGTGTATAAGTGTGTGTGTGTGTGTGTGTGTGTGCGCGCGCGCGTGTGTGTGTTTAAGTGTGTGTGTGTGTCTGTGAATGTGTGTTTGTGTGCGTGTGTGTGTGGGCGTGTGTGTGTGTGTGTGTGTGTAAGCATGTGTGTGTGCACGTGTGTGAGTGTGTGTCTGTCCATGTGTGTGTGTGCGCGTGTGTGTAAGCGTGTGTGTGTTTGTGTGCACGCGTGAGTGTGCGTCTGTCCATGTGTGTGTGTTTGCGTGCGTGTGTGTGTTTCTGTGTGTGTGTGTGTGTGTGCGTGCATGCGTGTGTGTGTGTGTGTGTGTTTGTATTTGTGTGTGCACGTGCGTGTGTGTGTGTGCGTGTGCGTTCGTGTGTACATACGGTCTTCTTCAGGACCTTCAGGGCGAACGGTTTTTGCGTTTGTTTCTCCTCACAGCGGAACACGATGGAGGTGGCCCCCCTGAGACAGACAGACAGGTAGACAGACAGGTAGACAGACAGGTAGACGGTCAGACAGGTAGAGAGATGGACAGACAGGTAGACGGACAGACAGACAGGTAGAGAGATGGACAGACAGGTAGACGGACAGACAGACAGGTAAAGAGACAGACAGGCAGGTAGACAGACAGGTAGACAGACAGGACAGGTAGAGAGACAGACAGACAGGTAGACAGGCAGGTAGACAGACAGGTAGACAGACAGGTAGACAGGTAGACAGACAGGTAGACAGACAGATGAACAGGCATTAAGCAGGGTAGACAGTCTCACCGACCCAACGATAGAAGGGGCGTGTCTAATCCTGAGGTGATCTGACAGATTATAATCTGGACGTAATCTGACCAGTAGTACTGTAGTACTGAAGTACTGGACCAGTATTACTGTAGTACTGGACCAGTAGTACTGTAGTACTTGGCCTGTAGTACTGGACCAGTATTACTGTAGTATTGGACCAGTATTACTGTAGTATTGGACCAGTACTACTGTAGTACTGGACCAGTAGTACTGTAGTACTGGACCAGTATTACTGTATTACTTGGCAAGTAGTACTGTAGGACTGGACCAGTAGTACTGTAGTACTGGACCAGTAGTACTGGACCAGTAGTACTGTATTACTTGGCCAATAGTACTGTAGTATTGGACCAGTAGTACTGTATTACTGAAGTACTGGACCAGTATTACTGTAGTACTGGACCAGTATTACTCTAGTACTTGGCAAGTAGTACTGTAGGACTGGACCAGTAGTACTGTAGTACTGGACCAGTAGTACTGTAGTACTTGGCCAATAGTACTGTAGTACTGGACCAGTAGTACTGTAGTACTGGACCAGTAGTACTGTAGTACTTGGCCAATAGTACTGTAGTACTGGACCAGTAGTACTGTATTACTGAAGTACTGGACCAGTATTACTGTAGTTCTGGACCAGTAGTACTGTAGTACCAGACCAGTAGTACTGTAGTACCGGACCAGTAGTACTGGTAGTACTGAGGTACAGGTCCTGATGAGTGGGGGTCCTGGTGTTGAGGGGTCCTGGTCCTAGTTGGTCTCAGTGGGGGTCTCAGTGGTCCCTACCTTCCCAGTTCGGAGCCCATGGTGTAGAAGTCTTCCACCGCGGCGTCGCGTCGCGAGCCGTCCACCCAGTAGTCGGCGGGGGCGGCGCCGGGGCGCGAGGTGGGCATGGTGACCAATTACAAGGCAGGACTCCGAGGCCCCGCCTCCCGAGGCCTCCGGACCCGAGGCTCTTCGGTCAGACCGCAACACTACCGATTACAGCGCGAGGGGACGACGTGTGGTCATGATAACGCGATGGGCTGTAATCCCGCACGGCGGTCCGCGAGCTCGTGTCGTCTGATCGGCGCGCGGCGCGTCGCGCGGTCCCTTTGATCCCGGTCCGAACGTATCGCAGCTCCCGCGAGCAGTCGCGTCATAACAAACAAAAACAAAACAATAAAGACCACAACAACAACACGGCGTTACAGGCGGCGGACCGGAGACGTCACAGCGGCTCCATCTGAGCGCGAGCCGAAGGTGGAGGGTTGAGGATGGAGAGACGGGTGGTGCTGAGGAGAGGAGACAGCTGGGGGCCACGCCCTCCGCCGCTCCACCAATCAGCGAGGCTCAGAACACCAGGCCCCTCAGCTATTGGATGGGAGGGGTGATCCGTGAAGGCTCAGTGTGATTGGATGAGTGAGAGAGAGAGAGAGAGAGAGAGAGAGAGAGAGAGAGAGAGAGAGAGAGAGAGAGAGAGAGAGAGAGAGAGAGAGAGAGAGAGAGAGAGAGAGAGAGAGAGAGAGAGAGAGAGAGAGAGAGAGAGAGAGAGAGAGAGAGAGAGAGAGAGAGAGAGAGAGAGACTAGATCTTTTGCACAGCTTCTCTCAAACCTGGGCCATAACAGTGAACCTTAGTAAAAACCAAAATAATGATCTTTGAAAAAAGACCCAGCCTCAACAAATACACATTCCACCTAGACACTGTTACTCTATACTATAAAAATACATCAAAGTAAAATGTGCAATATTATGAAAATTACAAAAATTACAGTATCTCGTATAAACATATAAATTAAAGATACGCTCTAAATACACAGTATTTACAATGTGGAGGATGTGTGCAATAGTGCAATTATTGTGTGCAGAGTGAGTCCAGGGGGATGAGTCTATGGGGAGTTGGATGTCCTCCTCTCATCATAACAGGTGACCAATCTTGCTGCTGCGTTCGTACATTGTTGTATTTCTCCCCAAAGGTATGGCAGTTTGTGAGCATCTGGAGTGTCTTTAAAGTCCTTGCATGCCTTTGTAATCCACAATTTGTAAGCACAGTCTGTCTTCTCTTGGGAGCCAGGTCTGTCTGTGGCGACCCTTCTCGTGCAGGCTGTGTTGGCTGAGTGTGTATCTGGTCAAGGATCACCTCTGTTTTGGGTCGTTCACGGTGGTCAGGTATTCTGCCAGAGTTAAGGGACAAATAGCAGGCCAATTTACTCTGGTTTTTGGTGGACTCATTCCAATGTGCCAAATTCTTTTCCTTTTGTTTTCTTACATTTTGGTTTTGCCTGATGTGTTCGTTGTTGTGTGTTGGACAGAGTCCCAGGACAAGCTGGCTAAGGGGACACTTTTCTGGGTGTAACTCTCTGTGGGTAAGAGCCTTGTTGTGGAGTGTGTTGCTGTCGCTTTCCTTAAGGTGGTTATAGAAATGTAGGGATCTCTTCTGAATTTTAATAACGATTGGATATCGTCCTAATTCAGCTCTGCAGGCATTATTTGGTGTCTTTCTTTGGACTTTTAGTATTGATTTGCAGAATTCTGCATGAAGAGTTTAAATTTGGTTTTTGTCCCATTTTCTAAAATCTTGGTTGGTGAGTGGGCCTCAGACTTCACAGCCGTAGAGCGCAATGGGCTCTATCACTGCGTCAAATATTTTGAGCCAGATCTTAATTGGGATGTCTAGTTTGATATTTCTTCTTATGGCATAAATTGCCCTCCTTGTCTTGTCTCTCAGGTCCTTAACAGCTTTGTTGAAATTTCCTGTGGCGTTCATTTTTATGCCGAGGTAGGTATAGTTTTTTGTTTACATTTGATATGTATAGATATTTTGTATTTTATATTGGCAATGCAAACATATATTTCTGATGCCAATAATGCTTTTTTGAATTGAATTGAGAGAGAGAGGGAGAGAATATAAAGTACAGTATTACAGCACTATATTATTATTTGTGTGTCTGTCTGTCTGTCTGTCTGTCTGTCTGTCTGTCTGTCTGTCTGTCTGTCTGTCTGTCTGTCAAATGTGTCTGTCTGTCTGTAAAGTTTAGTTTTTGTAGTATACCGGTATCGGACGCGAAACGTCGACCCCCTCTACCGCGGCTCCTGATTGGTCGAAAGACCAAACAGTGTGGCTCATGTGACTTGAAAGACAGGTCACGTGATATGGGTCCTGTCACATGACCTGTTTCCTGCTCGCCTTAGGTCTCGTCATCACTTCCGGATTAATTTCCACAACATGGGGAGTGCGCGGCTGTTCTCTGTCACGGCGTGGCTCGTGCCACTAGCAGCGGGTCTCCTCCTGGTCTCCATGGCGACCGGGCTGGAGGTGACCCCCCACCCTGTCGGCTCCATCCCCGCTCCGGGCACCAACTCCACCAACTCCTCCGCCGTGCCGCCGCCCCACCGCAGGCCGCCACCGCCGCGCGGGCTGAACGTGGACAATATGGTGGTGCAGCGCGCGCTGTACGTCCTGATCGGCTTCACCATGCTGGGGGTCTTCTACCTGCTTGTGCGCGCGGTGCGGTGAGTACCCCCCGAATCCCCGCTGGGACCACGTCGATTGGACTCAAACCCTGAACCCGGCCGGATATGTGGCGCGCGCTCCGTTTCTTAACGTGTGTGTGCGTGCGTGCGTGCGCGTGTGTGCGTGTGTGCGTGTGTGTGTGTGTGTGTGTGTGTGTGTGTGTGTGTGTGTGTGTGTGTGTGTGTGTGTGTGTGTGTGTGTGTGTGTGTGTGTGTGTGTGTGTGTGTGTGTGTGTGTGTGTGTGTGTGTGTAGGACAAAGCGTCCGCTCCAGAAGAAGTATGGTCTGCTGCAGAACGCGGAGGACGGTGTGGAGCTCGACGCCCTGGAGAGTGACGAGGACGACACGTTGTACGAGGCCCGCAGCCTCCGGAGGTCCGTTACCCCGGCTACCCCCCATCGTTACCCTGGTTACCACCGTTACCCCGGCTAACCCCCCCATCGTTACCCCGGCTACCCCCCCCATCGTTACCACCTTTACCCCGGCTACCCCCCCCATCGTTACCCTGGTTACCACCGTTACCCCGGCTACCCCCCCCATCGTTCCCCTGGTTACCCCCCCATCGTTCCCCTGGTTACCCCCCCACCGTTACCCCGGCTACCCCCCCCCATCGTTACCCCGGCTACCCCCCCCCATCGTTACCCTGGTTACCACCGTTACCCCGGCTAACCCCCCCATCGTTCCCCTGGTTACCCCCCCCATCGTTACCCTGGTTACCACCGTTACCCCGGCTACCCCCCCCCATCGTTCCCCTGGTTACCCCCCCCATCGTTACCCTGGTTACCACCGTTACCCCGGCTACCCCCCCCATCGTTAACCCTGGTTACCACTGTTACCCCGGCTACCCCCCCCATCGTTAACCCTGGTTACCACTGTTACCCTGGTTAACCCCCCCATCGTTACCACCGTTACCCCGGCTACCCCCCCCATCGTTACCACCGTTACCCCGGCTACCCCCCCCATCGTTACCACCGTTACCCCGGCTACCCCCCCCATCGTTACCACCGTTACCCCGGCTAACCCCCCCAAAATTACCCTGGTTACCCTCCTGTTGCCCTTGGAATTTATTTATTTATTGTGTGTGTGATCTCAGGTGAGCAGGAGGAGGAGGAGCAGGAGGAGGAGGAGGAGGAGGAGGAGGAGGAGGAGGAGCACCGATGTGTAAAGCCAAAGCTGCCGGCCTTCTGCTGGAGAAGTCTATTTTTTTAGCCCCGCTGTAATTAGGACGATCTTCTGGAGTTTCCATGACAACAGAAGAGATGAGGAGCCATGCACAGAAGGGTTTCAGACGGAACATTCCTTAACTTCAGACGTCAAAGTGGAACGCTTCTTCAGGTCTCCATCCTAATGTTTTACTGACTACGCAAGTAGTTATGTGACCAGTTAAATTAGTTAACTACAAACATGGCAGTACGCACTTCTGTCCACAGACGGCGTGTCTGAGTTAGTTCAGGGTTTCTGAGTTAGTTCAGGGTTTCTGAGTTAGTTCAGGGTGTCTGAGTTAGTTCAGGGTGTCTGAGTTAGTTCAGGGTGTCTGAGTTAGTTCAGGGTGTCTGAGTTAGTTCAGGGTGTCTGAGTTAGTTCAGGGTGTCTGAGTTAGTTCAGGGTGTCTGAGTTAGTTCAGGGTGTCTGAGTTAGTTCAGGGTGTCTGAGTTAGTTCAGGGTTTCTGAGTTAGTTCAGGGTGTCTGAGTTAGTTCAGGGTGTCTGAGTTAGTTCAGGGTGTCTGAGTTAGTTCAGGGTGTCTGAGTTAGTTCAGGGTGTCTGAGTTAGTTCAGGGTGTCTGAGTTAGTTCAGGGTGCTTGAGTTAGTTCAGGGTGCTTGAGTTAGTTCAGGGTGCTTGAGTTAGTTCAGGGTGTCTGAGTTAGTTCAGGGTGTCTGAGTTAGTTCAGGGTGTCTGAGTTAGTTCAGGGTGTCTGAGTTAGTTCAGGGTGTCTGAGTTAGTTCAGGGTGTCTGAGTTAGTTCAGGGTGTCTGAGTTAGTTCAGGGTGTCTGAGTTAGTTCAGGGTGTCTGAGTCTGTTGACGCTGTCGGTCTGAAGCCACTCGACGTCGGTCTTTAAACGTTGAATGAGCCTCGTCTGTAGTTCCGTTGCCGGCCACCAGAGGACGATCTTATCGGGACTATTTTGAAATGTTGGACTCTGGTATAGCTTGGTGTTCATCTCAACACTTCTCTCCAGTTGCGGAGATGAGACTTAATTTATTTATTTAATCCTGAATGGTGAATGGGAATATGAGTGTCTGTCTGAGATGCACCACGCCACCTATCGCTAAATATCGACAATAATCAGCTTTTTACAAAGATGTATTTTTTTATTAAACTCTTTGTATTCGTTTTATAGCGAAAATATCGAATCACAATCTAAGACGTGTAGAATATAAACAGTGTCTGAGGATCAGAGTGTTGCTATACAGAAAATCAACCAGACTTTATTTAACTTCAGTGGATTTCTATCTTGATTCGGTTTCTATTTTTCTTCTGGTTTGTATGATTTGTCCTGCTGTACTTCATAAGCCATTCCTGTATTGGACACAATCTTTAAATGTGTTTAACGGTGTGAACGTGGTTTCTATTTCTCCAACCACATGTTTTTACATCATGTTTACGTGTACTTAAGTACTTTTGTTTTCACTTAAGCAGAGTTGTACAACCCCGTCCTGATCTCAGAATGATTTGATCAGGATCTCAGCACGAGGACGGTTATGTTGGAGCTGGTTTTGTTGCAAATGGCCTTTTTAAAATGCATTAAATTTGCAGTACTTTATCCATATAGTTCTTTATTTTGCGTCCGTGTGTCTGTCCATGAAGGGGAAGTTAGAGCACTGCCGACCAGCTGCCACCACCTGGAATGTCCTTTATATAAACCATTCAATCCCTTGATTGCGGCTACACCCTTTATAATATTTATATATTATATTTACATTCCCCACTCCATCATGCTACATAATGATGTTAATGCTAACCGCTACACCTAGCATAGCACTTAGCACACCGGTTTCCCATACTGAAGGCTACATGGTGTATTTCATATGATTCTCATGGTTAAGATCTGAAGAGTATTTAATTACGGTTAGATCCACTAAATGTTTAAACCCAGGCAAGGTTCAATATTTAAGAGGTTATACTAATGGATTCCGTTCTGCTTTCAGAGTAAATGTTGGCCGTCTTCTACCCTCTGAAGAGGTTTAGAGCTGGTGAACCCTGAGTAGACACGAGCAGGGGTGAGTAGACCAGGAGTAGAGCCCTAGCAGCAGTGTGAGTAGACCAGGAGTAGAGCCCTAGCAGCAGGGTGAGTCGACCAGGAGTAGAGCCCTAGCAGCAGTGTGAGTAGACCAGGAGTAGAGCCCTAGCAGCAGGGTGAGTAGACCAGGAGTAGAGCCCTAGCAGCTGTGTGTTGGACGCTCTTAAGGTGATTGACAGGAGTAGAGGAGGCGGACTCTGGGAGGTTCTTTATTTCCTGTTTCGTGACCCGGGGCCCACGCCCAGAAGTGGTCCCATGTTTTAATCAAAATAGACGTTTCCATCGGATACAAAACGAATATTTATTCTAATGAACTACAATAGTAAAAAACAATAATTATTATTATGTACACTTCACCAGTCCCCCCCCGTCTGTCCCCCCCCGTCTGTACCCCCCCGTCTGTCCAGTGGGCCGGCGGCTGGGCAGCGGGCCCTGTGATTGGCTGCGAGCTCAGGGTCCATGTGGTCCGGGTGGGACCGCTTTAAAGGCACTCTGCATCCAGGGGCTCCCCCCCCCCGCTGGGCCCAGTACCCCCCCCCCCCCCCCCCCCCCCCCCACTGGGCCCAGTACCCCCCCCCCCCTCCCGCCACTGGGCCCAGGCGGTCCCGGGGCAGGAAGCTCCACAAGGCCTTTTTGGTTTCAGCTGTCATGAATCAAACGTATAAATAGACCAATCAGAGAGAGGCACTGCTACAAGGATGGACAGCCAACCGGAGGGCGGGGGGCGGGGCCCGGCCGGAGGCGGGCCCCACCCCCCGGCTTCAGGAATGATTTCAACTTTCAGCTAGTTTGATTTAAATAATGATTGACACACGAGAATAAAGAAAGGAATGCAGAAGAAACGAAGAGTCGACAAGGGCACACCAAACACTACAACACCGGCCGACATGCCAGCACCCCCAGGAGGACCCCCAGGAGGACCCCCAGGAGGACCCCCAGTGTGGACCCCCAATGTGGACCCCCAATGTGGACCTAGACCCTCAGTCTCCGGGGGGGCTTTGAATAGGAGAACCTTGAGTAAAAGGGGGAGGGGGGGTCCTCAGAAGGCTGGTCCAAGGGGGGGGGGTCTTTAGAAGGCTGGTCTGGGGGTCCTCAGATGGAGGACTTGGAGAAGGACACCCGGAGGTGGTGGTTCTCCCCCAGGTCCTCAGATGGAGGACTTGGAGAAGGACACCCGGAGGTGGTGGTTCTCCCCCAGGTCGTGGTTGTGGAACTCGATCAGCGCCTCGATGGCCTCGTCCACCGAGCCCATCTGGATTAGCGCCATCTTGTGGTCCTTCCTGAGGACCGGAGGGAACACCATGAGACAGAGCTTCCTCTCCCTACAGACTAGATCTAATCATCGGCTGAACACCGTCTCACTGTCTGCTGATATAAGGTGGACAGAACTCACTGGAAGAACTTGAAGGCCTTCACCAGGGCCCCCGAGCTGGAGAACAGCATCTTCAGGTCCTCCTCCACCACCGAGGGGCTGAGGGGGGGGAGGGGAGGGGGTGAGAGAGAGAGAGAGAGAGAGAGAGAGGGGGTGAGAGAGAGAGAGAGAGAGAGACCTCCACAATCAACAGGGGTCTCATTTATAAAACTGCGTGGGATCGTTACTAAAAGTGTACGTACGCCCAAAAGCAAAGTTTTGCGTGTGCCCAAAAATATTCAGACTTATAAAACCCTGCGTACGCACACCTCTAGGCAATCTTTGCTTTATAAATCGCAGAGTGCCTACAAGTGTGCGCAGCTGAATCAGCTTCACGTTCCGCCCTGTACACGCCCCTTTTAACCATAAATGGTCAATGCAAACCACCTCATGAATGCGATCTGCATATAAAACACTCGGATGCAAGTATTATGTCGTGTCGGAAACAATGGCAGAAGTACTGAGAAAAGCAAAAAAGCGAAATTTCACGGAGGTTGAAGTGGAGACACTTGTGGGTGAGGGGGAGGCCCGAAAAGTAGTTTTGTTCGGCAGTCACGGGATTGGGATCGCCAACAACAAAAAGCAGAGTGAGTGGCAACATGTTGCTGCAGCAGTGAACTCTGTCAGTGGCACGGAGCGCACAGTCCCAGAATTAAAAAAGAAGTGGTCTGACATAAAGGTACATATTTTTTGTACCAATAAATCGTTATGGTCCCTGAAGACTCTCCCTCCGAATCCTGCCATTTGCATGGTCCTCCAGAAGTGCCAGCAGTGCCATGGTGCAGCATTACGCAAGAGGCTCACCGCTGTATTTATAGGGTTACGGTAATAAGACTGACCGAGAACACCTTGGATAATCAGTTTGTAATCACCCACGTAAAATGTTCTTGAACATAACCTCCTTTTAATGCCTGATTTGTCATGAAAAGCATCAAGAGGAACGGACAATAATATAACGGTTGTGATGAGGAGTGTGGCTTGGTTTTCCACACTTGGGATTTAATTGACATTTGATTATGTGTTTACAGTGTCACATAAAAATATGTTATTGACACATGTTGGACAGATGCTTTATTCCATGTAGTCGCGCCGTCAGTGGACAGTATGGAATGAAGGGATTAAATATAGAGAATTTTGATTTTGAATTTTCATTTATTCTACGGAGATGTTTCTGGAGTTATACCTGAGAAATAACGTAGTTGACTTAAATTATTCTGATTACATAGATTTAACGCATGATACGGGTTGAAATTAAACTTATGAAGGGCGATGATAAAACATAATCGTTCTTCTCACTCTACATTTCTTCAGTCTGACTTCAGTTCACCATGCACATTCTCCCGTCAAGTTAGTTTTTTATAGATCACAACCTTGGCGTGGAAAGTCACGTACGCCACTTTCAGCCCCGTTTTGTGCGTACGCAACGGTTATAAATGAGACCCCAGGGCCGCCAGCTTTCCTGGGAAAACCACTATTTAAGGGGGCGGGGCTATAGGACAGGTGTGTTAACAGCCATGGGGGCGGGGCTACAGGACAGGTGTGTTAACAGCCATGGGGGCGGGGCTACAGGACAGGTGTGTTAACAGCCATGGGGGCGGGGCTATAGGACTGGTGTGTTAACAGCCATGGTGGCGGGGCTACAGGACAGGTGTGTTAACAGCCATGGGGGCGGGGCTACAGGACAGGTGTGTTAACAGCCATGGGGGCGGGGCTACAGGACAGGTGTGTTAACAGCCATGGGGGCGGGGCTACAGGACAGGTGTGTTAAGAGCCATGGGGGCGGGGCTACAGGACAGGTGTGTTAACAGCCATGGGGGCGGGGCTAAAGGACAGGTGTGTTAAGAGCCATGGGGGCGGGGCTACAGGACAGGTGTGTTAAGAGCCATGGGGGCGGGGCTACAGGACAGGTGTGTTAACAGCCATGGGGGCGGGGCTACAGGACAGGTGTCCAGGTGCTTACGGGATGTTGGACAGGTGCAGGGTGGAGGAGGGGGGGAAGATGTTGGAGTAGTTCTTGGAGCCGGGCTTCTTGAAGCGGTGCAGCGGGGAGCTGCCGTAGTCCTTGGTCAGACCCTGGTCCTCGTGGCCTTCGCGTGGCAGCTGCACGCTGCTGTGCTTGGAGAGCGTGATGCGCACCGCCTTCCCGTACAGACGCTGGCCGTTCAGGTGGCTCATGGCTGACCTCAACACAGGACATCACGTTATGACATCACGGTATGACATCACGGTATGACATTACGTTACAACACATCACGTTACAACACCTGACATCACGTTTTGACATCACGTTATAACACATGACATCACGTATAACACATGACATCACGTATAACACATGACATCACGTTATAACACATGACATCACATACAACACATGACATCACGTATAACACATGACATCACGTTATAACACATGACATCACGTTATAACACATGACATCACGTTATAACACATGACATCACGTACAACACATGACATCACGTATAACACATGACATCACGTTATAACACATGACATCACGTATAACACATGACATCACGTTATAACACATGACATCACGTATAACACATGACCTCACGTTATAACACATGACATCACATTGTAACACATGACATCACGTTATAACACATGACATCACGTTGTAACACATGACATCACGTTGTAACACATGACATCACGTTGTAACACATGACATCACCTTCATCAAATAGTAACGTACCCAGCTGGGCTCGGCTTCTAGCAGTAGAAGAAGTAGTATAGTAGTAGTAGTAGCAATAGTACTAGTAGTAGTATAGTAGTAGCAGTAGGACTATGGTTCTTCATTATTATTATCTTCTTGGTCCCAGGTGGGACACAGGCCTGAACAACCTGCCTCCGTCGGGACCGTCCTGCTCTGCCTGCTGGGCCTCGCCCCATGTAAGGTTAATCTCCTTCAGCTCAGCGGTCACAAGGACTAGAGTAGTGAAGCACTAATAGTAGTAGTAGTACTAGTAGTATAGTACTAATAGTAGTATTATAGTATTAGTAGATCTAGTAGTAGAATAGTTGTCCCCCCCTGTCTGTAATACCCCCCCCCCCTCTATGACTTTGTAATTTGCGACTTTGGGTATCTGAAAAGCGCAATATAAAATAAAGATATTATTATTATAGTAGTAGTAATGAAGTTATAGTAGTAGTGGTCGTAGGCTAGTAGAAGTAGGACAGTAGTAGTATGATAGTAGTAGTTCTAGTAGTAGTAGTAGGATAGTAGAAGTAGTAACATAGTAGTAACGTACCGAGCTGGGCCTGGGTCCCATCAGCCATCTGCACCAGAGCGTTCTCCTTCTTGTTGAACAGGATCTTCACCCTCACCACGTCCCCATACACCCCTACACAAACACACACATCCTCAGTGTGCTGCCGTGGCTGATGATGAGCAGAACCAGACCCCGCCCCCTCTGGTCCTCCTGACTCCGCCCCCTCTGGTCCTCCTGACTCCGCCCCTCTGGTCCTCCTGATCCCGCCCCTATGTTCCTCCTGACTCCTCCTTCCCTTTTTATAACGCTCTAAGGCTTCTGAAACAAGGTCTCCGCGCCGCATTTGACCTTTGACCCCTGGCCTCTAGGACCCAGGAGATCGCCTGACCTCTGACCCTTGACCTCTAGGACCCAGGAGGTCGCCTGTCCTCTGACCTCTGTAGCCATCTTCTCCTTTAAAGGTTTGGGATGAGCCCTGAGTGGGGTTAGGGTTAGGTCTGCTCTGAGAGGTATGGTGTAGTACTGTGAGATCACCGTGAGGACAGAGGGAACAAGGAGAGGAGGCTGAGGGGACAGACCAGGCAGGATAGACAAACCAAGCATCCAATCAGAACACAGGAGCCAGCCTCTGCCAATCAGAACACAGGAGCCAGCCTCACCCAACATCCAATCAGAACACAGGAGCCCGCCTCGGCCAATCAAAACACAGGAGCCCACCTCGGCCAATCAGAACAGGACTAGCGGCTGAATGATTGACAGGTGATGGGGAAACGTACCGAAGAGAATAAAGAGGCAGTGTGGCGCGACTCTCTGCAGGGAGCGGCAGAGAGCAGCAGCACATCCACAGCCCGGGGTTTCCACAGCAACGGAAAAAAACAAGGGGAGGGGGAAGGGGGGAGACGATTAATCACTGGAGAGGAGGAGGTGTTGGTGTGGCTCGGTGCAGACAGACAGGTACACCGACAGACAGGCAGGTAGACCGGAAGTCAGGTAGACCAACAGACAGGTAGACAGACAGACAGACGGTTAGTCGGACAGAAAGACAGAGAGGTAGAGAGGCCGACAGTTAGAGAGACAGACAGTTACCTGAGGGGTTAGACAGAGAGGTAGAGAGACAGACAGGTACCTGATGGTTAAGTCAGACAGGTAGAGAGACAGACAGGTACCTGAGAGTTAAGACAGACAGGTAGAGAGACAGACAGGTACCTGAGGGTTAAGACAGACAGGTAGAGAGACAGACAGGTACCTGAGAGTTAAGACAGACAGCTGGAGAGACAGACATATACCTGAGGGTTAAGACAGACAGGTAGAGACAGACAGGTACCTGAGGGGTTAGACAGAGAGGTAGAGAGACAGACAGGTACCTGATGGTTAAGTCAGACAGGTAGAGAGACAGACAGGTACCTGAGAGTTAAGACAGACAGGTAGAGAGACAGACAGGTACCTGAGGGTTAAGTCAGACAGGTAGAGAGACAGACAGGTACCTGAGAGTTAAGACAGACAGCTGGAGAGACAGACATATACCTGAGGGTTAAGACAGACAGGTAGAGAGACAGACAGGTCCCTGAGAGTTAAGACACACAGCAGAAGAGACAGACATATACCTGAGGGTTAAGACAGACAGGTAGAGAGACAGACAGGTCCCTGAGAGTTAAGACAGACAGCTGGAGAGACAGACAGGTCCCTGGGGGCTCAGACAGACAGGTACCTCAGGGTTGAGGTTGCTGATGAGCAGGACGGAGTGGCCCGCTGGGAGGGTGGAGAACGCCAGACGCCCGGTCGCCGTCGGCAACCCCAGCGATGCTAGACCTCCATGGAGACCTGGAACCGTCAGACCTGAGGCAGGTGAGACAGGACAGGTGAGACAGGACAGGGGAGGACCAGCCTGTAGGTCCTCTAGGGGCGGGCCTCCAGGGGGGCGGGGCTCTAGGGGGCGGGGCTCTAGGGGGCGGGGTCAGGTCACCTGTCTGCTGGATGGTGAAGGCCGGGGAGAAGGCGTGGGCGGGGCCTCCGTAGGGGGAGGCTGAGATGAGACCAGGAGCTGGAGGAGAGAGGAGGAGTTAGGAGGAGGAGGAGAAGGAGGAGGAGGAGTGAGGAGGAGGAGTTAGGAGGAAGAGGAGGAAGAGGAAGAGGAGTTAGGAGGAAGAGGAGAAGGAGGAGGAGGAGTTAGGAGGAAGAGGAGGAAGAGGAGGAGGAGGAAGAGGAGGAGGAGGAGGAGGAAGAGGAGGTAGGAGGAGGAGTTAGGAGGAGGAGGAGGAGGAGGAGGAGAGAGCAGGAGGAGGAAGAAGAGGAGGAGGAGGAGGAGGAAGAGGAGGTAGGAGGAGGAGTTAGGAGGAGGAGGAGGAGAGAGCAGGAGGAGGAAGAAGAGGAGGAGGAGGAGGAGAGAGGAGGAGGAGGAGAGAGGAGGAGAGAGCAGGAGGGGGAGGGGGAGGAGGCGGAGGAGGAGGAGGAGGTGAGAGGAGGAGGAGGAGAGAGCAGGAGGAGGAGGGGGAGGGGGAGGAGGCGGAGGAGGAGGAGGAGGTGAGAGCAGGAGGGGGAGGGGGAGGAGAGAGGAGGAGGGGGAGGGGGAGGGGGAGGAGGCGGAGGAGGAGGAGGAGGTGATGAGTCAGGAGGAGCAGCAGGAGGTCTTACTGAAGGCCATGGCATGGTGCTCCATGCCGGGCTGGGGGTCCCCAGAGGGGAGGTCCGGTCGGGTGTAGTCTCGGCTCTTGTCGTTGTTGTACTTGACGTTGAGGCTGGTGAGTTTAGAGAAGCTGATCCTCAACGTGCAGCAGGCGTTGTAGATGTTCTGCCCGTCCAGAGACTGGAACACAAGGACTCAACCGCTACAGTCAAACCAGTCTGCACTGGGAAGCACCCATATCCTACCAGGGGTTCAGCATCTTACCACCGCACCTCACAGCACCATCCAAATAGGAAGGAGGCCACTCCCCTCTCTTATTTCGACTGTGCCTTCTAGGGTCACATCATGCATACATGTATGACTTGTAAACTATTACGTATTTTGGTGCCCTCGTAGTTCATTATCGTGAATGTGACGTCTTACATTTAGCCTGGGTATATCCATGCTGCCTTTCGCGCAATTTCATTTCGCGCTGCTAGGCAGCCTGGAATCCATGGATCAGATTCTCGCCTGAGATGGGGAACCAATCAAAGAACGGGGAGGGATGGCAAGACGATGACAACGTCTATTCGACACACCCATCGTCTTCTTCCTCATCGAATTTCTTTCACTCTACACACGTCATCTGGTATAATTGATACGATTGGCTATGAGCTACGTACAGACTCATATGATAGACATTCGTTGCGCCCAATAAACGGCTCCGGGCAATCGTAAACCACGCCTCAAATACGAGAAAGTGAATGTGTGGTTCCCAGACCTCATCTCAATGTAGATTGAGATGAGGTCTGGCCTTAGCCAGGCTATCTTACGTTGGGGGTCGCCTATAAAATGTAACATCTCTTTCTGTAACAAGTGTCTCATCTTGTGACGATATGATATAAACACTGCTATAAGGCAGAGGGGGGGGCTGCTATAAGGCAGAGGGAGGGGCTATAACGCAGAGGGGGGGGGCTATAAGGCAGAGGGGGGGGGCTGCTATAAGGCAGAGGGGGGGGGCTATAAGGCAGAGGGGGGGGGGCTATAAGGCAGAGGGGGGGGGCTATAAGGCAGAGGGGGGGGGGCTATAAGGCAGAGGGGGGGGGGCTATAAGGCAGAGGGGGGGGGCTGCTATAAGGCAGAGGGGGGGGGCTGCTATAAGGCAGAGGGGGGGGGCTATAAGGCAGAGGGGGGGGGCTATAAGGCAGAGGGGGGGGGCTGCTATAAGGCAGAGGGGGGGGCTATAAGGCAGAGGGGGGGGGGCTATAAGGCAGAGGGGGGGGGGCTATAAGGCAGAGGGGGGGGGGGCTGCTATAAGGCAGAGGGTCACCCCCTTACCTCCTATAGAGGGGTCACCCCCTTACCTCCTATAGAGGGGTCACCCCCTTACCTCCTAGAGGGGTCACCCCCTTACCTCCTAGAGGGGTCACCCCCTTACCTCCTATAGAGGGGTCACCCCCTTACCTCCTATAGAGGGGTCACCCCCTTACCTCCTATAGAGGGGTCACCCCCTTACCTCCTATAGAGGGTCACCCCC
>NC_082393.1:397095-462095 GCF_031168955.1 Gadus macrocephalus
CCTTAGCGCGCTACAGGGCTCCCCTTAACGTGCTAAGTGTTCTCCTACAATAGTGATCCAACCGGCTCCACACTGTCACCAGACACCCTCAGCCGGGGGTAAACACCACCCAGGAACACGCTCATCCACGTCGCCATGGCCCCCGCCTCCCTCCCCCATCAGAGCCTGTTCAGTGCTAACACACGGAAACCTGAGCTACGGACTACAGACTACAGTTACGGACTACAACTCCCGTGTATAGATAGTTATATATATATATATATATATATGTATACATAGAGATAGTTATATATATATATATATATAGTTCAATCCGATCCGCACACTGACACCAGGGACACACACACACACACAGTCGTGTGAGTGTTGCGTTTGATGTGTTATTCCACAGTTCTATCGCTGTGATGTTCGACATCAACCTGCTGAACATACTCTGGAACTCTGTTTCCCAGAATGCCCGGCGTGCGGGGAGGGGCCACACTAGTGGAGTGTTGCAGATGCCACGGACACCAGCCTTCCGAGTTGCACTTGTGACGCAATTACCTGTCTCGTAGCATTTATAGCGTTTCCGTTCGTCTTTGTGATTGCGTCATGTCATTCGTTGTTTATCGTTAGCTACATTAGCCTCTTTAGCAAACCAGCTTGAAAACAAACAACATAACTTTACATTTTATTGCACGCACAGCAAAACCGTGCAATGCATAAATTGGTGACTGGGATATAGTAGCAATGTCATCAATTGTGTAAGAGCATTTAAAATCGAAATTAAAATGAGCAACGTGGTACAAATACAAAGAAAATAAACATCTTTATGGGCGCAGCCATTTTGGATGTGGAGTCGCCTCACTGAACTCGGTCTACTCTCAGGATTCCGAGGGGGTCCGACCAAAAGGGGGCGTGCCTCCGTGAAATGCCACAAGAAAGCTGGGAGATTTCCCCACTTGCAACTCGGAACGCTGGTGCCAGAGGCATCTGGAACACACCATAGGACAACAGCAGTGAAGGCCCTGAAGCCTGGAATGCCTTGATGAGCATTCCTCAAAGCCAGCCCATAATTAGCCGTTCCTTAGCAACAGTTACAAGCAGGGGAGATGTGCAGGGAGAGCATTGTGTAGCACTGTGCATTAGCATTAGCATTAGAATGTGACAAACTAGATTCCAAACTGTCCGTTCAATCAACCACACCAGAGACACTGCTAACCAGAACATAACTACTAACTAACCCACCTCAGACTAACCAGAACATAACTAGAACTATTAACAAACCCACCTTAGACTAACAAGAACATAACCAGAACTACGAACTAACCCACCTGAGACTAACCAGAACATAACCAGAACTACTAACTAACCAACCTTAGACAAACAAGAACATATCCAGAACTACTCACTAACCCACCTGAGACTAACCAGAACATAACGTGAACCACTTACTAACCCTCCTCAGACTAACATAATAGGTAGCACACAAAATACATTTTATTAGTGGTGTAGTATAGTAAAGTAGAAGTCTACGGTTGTACAAAATGTAATATGGTGTATAGTATAGATATAGTATAGTTATAGTTTAGTAAAGTATAGTAATAGTATAGTTATAGTATAGTATAGTTATAGTTTAATTATAGTATAGTATAGTTATAGTATTGTGTAGTAATAGTAAAGTTACAGTAAAGTAAAGCTATAGTATAGTTAGTGTAGTTATAGTATAGTTATAGTATATTTATAGTACAGTGTAGTAATAGTATAGTATTGTTACATTATAGTATAGTCATAGTAATAGTTACAGTATAGTAGTATTGTTACAGTATACTTTAGTTATAGTGTAGTTACAGTAAAGTATAGTTATAGTATAGTTACAATTTAGTAATAGTTATAGTATAGTATAGTTATAGTAGTTACAATATAGTAATAGGTATAGTATAGTTACAATATAGTAATAGTTATAGTATAGTTATAGTAGTTACAATATAGTAATAGGTATAGTATAGTTACAATATAGTAATAGTTATAGTATAGTATAGTTATAGTAGTTACAATATAGTAATAGGTATAGTATAGTTACAATATAGTAATAGTTATAGTATAGTATAGTTATAGTAGTTACAATATAGTAATAGGTATAGTATAGTTACAATATAGTAATAGTTATAGTATAGTATAGTTATAGTAGTTACAATATAGTAATAGGTATAGTATAGTTACAATATAGTAATAGTTATAGTATAGCATAGTTATAGTAGTTACAATATAGTAATAGGTATAGTATAGTTACAATATAGTAATAGTTATAGTATAGTATAGTTATAGTAGTTACAATATAGTAATAGGTATAGTATAGTTATAGTGTAGTTACAGTATAGCCATAGTTATAGTATAGTTACAGTATAGTAATAGACTAGTTATAATATAGGTACAGTATAGTTATAGTATAGTTAAGTGTGAGCCTACCTTGGTACCAGCTGTGATATCGAGGGGAAGGCCGCTGCAGACAGAGAACGGAGTTAGTAGGTGAACAGTGAAGACCTTCTAACCCTACCTTCTAACCCTAACCTTCTAACACAAACCTTCTAACCCTAACCTTCTAACACAAACCTTTGAACCCTAACCTTCTAACACAAACCTTTGAACCCTAACCTTCTAACCCTAACCCTCACACACTCACAGTGAAGACCTTCGAACCCTAACCTTCTAACCCTAACCCTCACACACTCACAGTGAAGACCTTCTAACCCTACCTTCTAACCCTAACCTTCTAACACAAACCTTCTAACCCTAACCTTCTAACACAAACCTTTGAACCCTAACCTTCTAACCCTAACCCTCACACACTCACAGTGAAGACCTTCGAACCCTAACCTTCTAACCCTAACCCTCACACACTCACAGTGAAGACCTTCTAACCCTACCTTCTAACCCTAACCTTCTAACCCTAACCCTCACACACTCACAGTGAAGACCTTCTAACCCTAACCCTCACACACTCACAGTGAAGACCTTCTAACCCTAACCCTCACACACTCACAGTGAAGACCTTCTAACACAAACCTTTGAACCCTAACCTTCTAACCCTAACCTTCTAACCCTAACCTTCTAACCCTAACCCTCACACACTCACAGTGAAGACCTTCTAACCCTAACCCTCACACACTCACAGTGAAGACCTTCTAACCCTACCTTCTAACCCTAACCTTCTAACCCTAACCCTCACACACTCACAGTGAAGACCTTCTAACCCTAACCCTAACACACTCACAGTGAAGACCTTCTAACCCTAACCCTCACACACTCACAGTGAAGACCTTCTAACCCTAACCCTAACACACTCAAAGTGAGGACCTTCTAACCCATTGGTTCTCAAAGTGCGGCCAATGGCGGCCCGCAGAAACATTCCTGGCGGCCCGCAATGACTTACAGATGTAAGTAAAATAAATAAATAATAATATATATATTTTTATTATTGAATCAATATTAAAGGTTGGGTATGGAATTCTCTTTTTAGGCCATTTTTGCAAAATTACTTGAAATCCTTATTATAACCCACTTACAGACACTGAGTTAGAAGTACTGACATGGAAATTAAACAAGTCAATCATCTGTGGAACGGGCAGGGCTCGAAAAACTCCAGCCAATGATTTCCAGACCCACCGAGTGGCATTGGACAGTAAGTACGTCAATCAAACGGTCGTACTGCACTCCCCCTCCCCCCGCGCGTGACCCCTTCGTGCACGTACTCAAAGCTCGTGACCCAGAGCAAGCTTCTGTTTGTTGTTATCCTGCGGTAGCTACTGGAGCTAGCTAACTAGCTAATGGCTCGCTCTCGCGCATCTGTTTGCTCGTGCATGATTCCACTTTTCCACTTTTAAGTCCCGTCTAAAAACACATCTTTTTAAACAGACATTTTCGATCTAATTCATTGTCTCCCACCCATTTCACCTCACTTGTGTAAATTGTTTCAATGTATCTTATGTTTTTTTTATTTTTGTTGATTTTATTTGATTTTTTTAACACTGCCCTGTTAGGTGTCCTTGAGTGCTATGAAAACACCCTCAAATAAAATTGATTATTATTATGATTGCGCGTCCATGTACTTGGAATGGGTGGAGTCAGAGTCAGCGTTGAAGGAGAGGGGGTAGGAGCATTTGAGTTGTGTGTTTTCAAAATCTGCTGGCGTTTCACAAATCCCATACCCCAACCTTTAATTTAAACAAAAAATAATAAATATGAAGAGGAAAGTCGACTCTCTCTAGCTTTCAATCAAATCCTGTTACATGTATTCGTTTTAATCCGACTGTACATTACTTTGAAAGGATGAACCTCAGTTAATGATTTAGACCTCACTCCCAGAGGTCCACGGTGCAATGCTTTTTTCACCACTGGAATGCTGACAGCGTTTCCCGCCTTTCCTTTGGCGGCCCTCAGTCAAATTTTGTGTTCCTAAATTGGCCCCTCAGCTGTCAAAACTTAGAGAACCCCTGCTCTAACCCTACCTTCTTACCCTAACCCTCACACACTCACAGTGAGGACCTTCTAACCCTAACCCTAACCCTCACAGTGAGGACCTTCTAACCCTAACCCTAACCCTCACAGTGAGGACCTTCTAACCCTACCTTCTAACCCTAACCCTAACCCTCACAGTGAGGACCACAGGCTGTATAGGGACCATGTCATTCAACAGGTGGGAGGAGTCACAGCCTTCATGTGAGTCAATCCTCACCCTGAAGCCGAGCGACCACGTTCTACCAGACAGAAGCAGGCCGGTCAATAACCAACCCACTAACCACCCAACAGACACACTGGTCACTAACAACAGACCGACCCGTCACTAACAACAGACCCACCCGTCACTAACAACTAGGGGTGTGACGAGATCTCGTGCCACGAGATCTCGCGAGATTAAACTCGACGATATTACCCGTCGCGTTAAAAATCTGTCTCGCGAGATTTCTGAGCTATCCAAACTTCTATTTGTGGCCTGTAGGGGCAGTAATGCGGCTTTGATACGTCTAGCCTGCCAGAACCTTACGTAGGAGAAGGAAAAGAAGAAGAGGAGGAGAAGGAGGGGAAGCAGGGGAAGCAGCCATAGGCAGCCAGAATGACGTCGGAAAATACCCTTATGCCGCGTTTCCACTGCAGGGTGCGGAACGGATCGGATCGCAAAGGGGCGGTAGGGAGGGGGCAGTATAGCCCAGCTCAGTTCCGAGGTCGCGTTTCCACTGCCGACAGTACCCTTGGTGGTAGGCCGGATGTCAATCGCCGCGGCAGCTACGTAAACATCGTAAACAACGTCTTCCTCCGCAAGAATGCAGACGAACGTCTCCACCTCCTTGTTCGCCCAAGCAAGCTTTTTACGCGACATGTTAATTGTAAAGAATAATACCTTGAGGCTACTGTTTGTTTGTTTGTTTTTATCCCCGCGTCACCCGGAAGTGACGATTCTGTCGACCAATCAACGGAGGGGGGGTGTAGCTAGAATTCCAGGGTACCCTTTCAGGCGTCTGGTCTCGTTTTGGGTACCGCAACGGAGGAGTCCCTAGAATGGGGTCGGAACGGGTACGGCAAAGTCCGGGTCACGCCCACTTTTGGCGGTGGAAACGCGATCCGACCCGCACCTTTGCGATCCGATCCGTTCCGCACCCTGCAGTGGAAATGCGCCCGTCGAAGATGCCCCCGCCACTTTTAAATGATTTGTTTGGCAGCATTTTGGGTACCCGGCGGAAATTATGAATGGCAGTAGAGTGACTGATAAGACACGGACAATACCTAGTTGTCAGTGACATACTTGGTCAGAATCTGTTTGCACTATTTGCACTCTGTATTGATGGAGTAGAACTTTGATTTGGTTTTGCACATAATATTGTTTGCACTTGAAAAAAAAGAGAATTATTTAATTTAATTTATTTTACTTCAACTTTTATACATTTTAGTTTTAGTTTCAATTTCATGAATGTTAAGAGTTATAATAAAACATTTCAAAATGCATGTGCAACTCGGTTAAATAAAAGTCTGTTGGTCCAGTCATATATTTTGTCATCGTAGTTTTCTTAAAATCTCGTCTCGTCTCGATCTCGTGAACCGAATATCGTGTCTCGTCTCGTCTCGTGAGCTGAGTGTATCGTCACACCCCTACTAACAACAGACCCAACTTCACTAACCAACAGACCCACCCGTCACTAACCAACAGACCCACCCGTCACTAACTAACAGACCAACCTTCACTAACCAACAGACTCACCCGTCACTAACTAACAGACCCACCCGTCACTAACTAACAGACCCACCGTCACTAACTAACCAACAGACCCACCCGTCACTAACTAACAGACCAACCTTCACTAACCAACAGACCCACCCGTCACTAACTAACAGACCCACCGTCACTAACTAACCAACAGACCCACCCGTCACTAACTAACAGACCCACCGTCACTAACTAACAGACCAACCTTCACTAACCAACAGACCCACCGTCACTAACTAACAGACCCACCCGTCACTAACTAACAGACCCACCCGTCACTAACTAACAGACCCACCGTCACTAACTAACAGACCAACCTTCACTAACTAACAGACCCACCGTCACTAACTAACAGACCCACCCGTCACTAACTAACAGACCCACCGTCACTAACTAACAGACTCATCTTCACTAACTAACAGACCCACCGTCACTAACTAACCAACAGACCCACCGTCACTAACTAACAGACCCACCGTCACTAACCAACAGACCCACCGTCACTAACTAACAGACCAACCTTCACTAACCAACAGACCCACCCGTCACTAACTAACAGACCCACCCGTCACTAACTAACAGACCCACCCGTCACTAACTAACAGACCCACCGTCACTAACTAACAGACCCACCGTCACTAACTAACAGACCCACCCGTCACTAACTAACCAACAGACCCACCGTCACTAACTAACCAACAGACCCACCCGTCACTAACCAACAGACCCACCGTCACTAACTAACAGACCAACCTTCACTAACCAACAGACCCACCGTCACTAACCAACAGACCCACCCGTCACTAACTAACAGACCAACCTTCACTAACCAACAGACCCACCCGTCACTAACTAACAGACCCACCCGTCACTAACTAACAGACCCACCGTCACTAACTAACCAACAGACCCACCCGTCACTAACTAACAGACCCACCGTCACTAACCAACAGACCCACCCGTCACTAACAACAGACCAACCTTCACTAACTAACAGACCCACCCGTCACTAACTAACAGACCCACCGTCACTAACTAACCAACAGACCCACCCGTCACTAACTAACAGACCCACCGTCACTAACTAACAGACCCACCGTCACTAACTAACCAACAGACCCACCCGTCACTAACAACAGACCAACCTTCACTAACTAACAGACTCACCTTCACTAACTAACAGACCCACCCATCACTAACTAACAGACCCTAACAACTTTGAATCTCCCCCACAAGTTACCTGCAGCATGAGTCACTAACCAACTAACCAACCCTAAGCCACCTAGCAGGGCCCTGGGGGGCCAGCGAGGCCCCGAGGCGTCTCCTAACCCTAACCCTAACTCTAACCCTGAGGCGTCTCTAACCCTAACCCTAACTCTAACTCTAACCCTGAGGCGTCTCTAACCCTAACCCTAACCCTAACTCTAACCCTGAGGCGTCTCTAACCCTAACCCTAACTCTAACCCTGAGGCGTCTCTAACCCTAACCCTAACCCTAACTCTAACCCTGAGGCGTCTCTAACCCTAACCCTAACTCTAACTCTAACCCTGAGGCGTCTCTAACCCTAACCCTAACTCTAACTCTAACCCTGAGGCGTCTCTAACCCTAACTCTAACTCTAACCCTGAGGCGTCCCTAACCCTAACTCTAACTCTAACCCTGAGGCGTCTCTAACCCTAACCCTAACTCTAACTCTAACCCTGAGGCGTCTCTAACCCTAACCCTAACTCTAACTCTAACCCTGAGGCGTCTCTAACCCTAACTCTAACTCTAACTCTAACCCTGAGGCGTCTCTAACCCTAACCCTAACCCTAACCCTGAGGCGTCTCTAACCCTAACCCTAACCCTAACTCTAACCCTGAGGCGTCTCTAACCCTAACCCTAACTCTAACCCTGAGGCGTCTCTAACCCTAACTCTAACTCTAACCCTGAGGCGTCTCTAACCCTAACTCTAACTCTAACCCTGAGGCGTCTCTAACCCTAACTCTAACTCTAACCCTGAGGCGTCTCTAACCCTAACCCTAACTCTAACTCTAACCCTGAGGCGTCTCTAACCCTAACCCTAACTCTAACTCTAACCCTGAGGCGTCTCTAACCCTAACTCTAACTCTAACCCTGAGGCGTCTCTAACCCTAACCCTAACTCTAACTCTAACCCTGAGGCGTCTCTAACCCTAACCCTAACTCTAACTCTAACCCTGAGGCGTCTCTAACCCTAACTCTAACACACGCATGCCTGCACGCACGCCACACACACACATACAAACACACATACACCCAACACATTCACACAGCCCCGCACAGCCCCCCCCCCCCCCCCCCCCCACACACACACACACACACATGCAGGGCGTCCTAATAACCTCGATTTGAGGGAGCTGGGATTAAACCAGTAAACCTGCACTGGAATCCAGTCAGCAGGGGTGTGGTTAAGACATGCACTACCCCCAACACTACATCCACAACACACACACTAGGCACACACAACCACACACACACACACACACACACACACACACACACACACACACACACACACACACACACACACACACACACACACACACACACACATCCACCCGGACCTAAAGAACATGCACCCGGCTGGGTCAAGCACTAGTCGACAGGTTTAGATGATCAGAGAAGGAGACTCACATCCAGAGAGAAGAGTCCTGCAGCAGGAAGAGGAAGAGAAGAGACCGGATCCACTCCCACCACTCCTATTACCACTGTTATTACCACTGTTATTAGCACTCTAATCACTATTATAACTATCCTGTTGGTCCAGATGAACGCCCCTGCGGATACATTAGAGACACATTAAAGATACAGATGTTATAGCTCTGTGTCGCTGAACTCACCCGTCCATTGCACAACACGGAACTGGGGAGCAACAGGTCCGACCAGATACTCTTATCCAGGCCCGGCCGTCCTCTCGCGAGAGCTCCGTCCAGATGCTCTGATCGAGGCCCCGCCGTGCTCTCGCGAGAGCTCTGTTATCAAATCCGAGCCGTCCTCTCGCGAGAACTCAATTTATCAAGTCCGAGCCATCCTCTCGCGACAGCTCAGCGCCGCTAAGCCAAACCTGTGTCTCTTATCATGAGCGCACAAAATGGATGCGAGCTGGCGGATACTTCCCATTGGAGGAGAAGAAGACACGTGGGTTCAGGTGGGCGGTCCATCGGTCCTATATATGCATACATATATATATATATATTATATAAATATATATATATATATATATATATATATATATTATATATATATATTATATATATATATATATATATTATATATATATATATAATCTAACCCTAGATTATATTATATATATAATATATTTCATACCCTACTGTAGGCTATGGCGGAATGATTAGATACAAACGCATGCACACACACACACAGATACACACACACACACACACACACACACACACACACACACACACACACACACACACACACACACAACCGCACACACAACCGCACACACACACACACACACACACGCACACGCACACGCACACAGACACACACACACACATGGAACAGACAGCTGTTGTTGACGGGTGGATATCGTGTAGCAACAAGATAAATAGTGAATGAAGCATCTGACGAGAGGAGGCTCAGGTGGCGTTGGGACTGCTGTCCCCAGAGACACCTTCAGGTGGACCCCCCCTAGAGACCCCACCCAGAGACCCCACCCAGAGACACCTTCAGGTGGGACCCCACCCTAACCCCTCCGTCCAGCAGTTCTCCACCCAAGTGATGATGGAGAAACCAGTCAAGGTGGCGCAAAGTGTCCAAACCCAAGCTTCTCCTTGCAGCAGAGTAGACCCCACTGTAGAGGATTCTCTACTTTATGCATATAATAATTAAAATTATAATAATAATTCATAGAAGATTCATACTCTATCAACTCAAGTGTCAGACCTCGGTCAAAATCCTTACTCCTTTCCTGTTTAAGTTGTAATGTATACAGTGGATGGACTGGAGGGATAGAAACAGAAGTAGAGGCTTCTGCAGTGCATATTTCTAGAAGAGTTTCGCCACAAGCAGAAGAATGACCAGGAGATAAGACCTGGTGACGCCACGACTGGCGTTGATGTGTGAGGGGCAACAGTGCCCCCCTGTGGTTCAATGTTACCTACTGCTGGTGCCTACTGCTGGTGCCTACTGCTGGTGCCTACTGCTGGTGCCTACTGCTGGTGCCTACTGCTGGTGCCTACTGCTGGTGCCTACTGCTGGTGCCTACTGACAAATAATATCAATGAAAAATAAATCTAAACATGAAACATGAATACTCGTGCACTCCTTTCTGAATTACTCCAGTGAACCACAACAAATATGTGACATGTCTCCTAGACTCAACTAATTACTAGGCAATTTATTAAGATATTAGTGGTGATTATTGTGATTTCAATTATCACCAAGTCACTTTCCTTGAATGTGCGCTATTGAAATTCACAAATATACATTGTATACAATATATATAGTAATATATATTATTAAAAATTACATTACAATAATTTACAACAGAAAGCTTAAGCTGTCCGTCAGTTTGAAATCCACCAATCACAATGGAGAAACGGAAAGGAGGAGGGATCGGAAGAGGACGTCAGCGACCGGAAGCATCTCCCGCTGCTAGCGACGCTTCGTGTTTGAACGGCAGGTAAGGCTCCAATTCCCCGCGGTTTCTTACGATTTCATGTATGTTATATCGCCGAAGTTTTGTCCCAACGTCGCAGCACGTAGTTTAAAGACAGTATTTGGAGGTTAGTCAAGGAGACGGAACCATTTATAGTCGAACAAAAGCTAGCAAGAACGGTGATGTAGCTTAGCCGCATGCGGTCCGCATGCGCAGTAAGCAGCTCGTTACTTTATTTCGTTATTTTAACGTATTTCGTTCTCGTAATTGTTAGGGCTGGTTTTGTACCTTGGAAACTACTCGAACAACGAGAAATTCGTTGTTCAAGTACGTGAGGTATAACCTCGAAACCACTGCGCTGGGTGGCCATTGTGTGCTAGTGATGCTAGGCTAATAATGCTAGGCTAGTGACGCTGGTGTGTATTATACATTGCTGTGTGTGTGTGTTTGTTTTCATGTTAGTGTGGGGTGGGTATATATATGTGTGGGTTTATACGTCTGTGTATATGCGTAAATATATTTTTTCACTGGTTGTATATATTATGTACTGTATTTTTATATTTCCGCTTTCCTTTCTCCAGATTAAAACGGAAAACATTGATCATCAGCACCATGGCTGTCAGACGGGGACACATCCGATACCTGAAGGTACGTCGTAGTGGGGTTAGTAGTGATGTGTAGTGGGGTTAGTAGTGATGTGTAGTGGGGTTAGTAGTGATGTGTAGTGGGGTTAGTAGTGATGTGTAGTGGGGTTAGTAGTGATGTGTAGTGGGGTTAGTAGTGATGTGTAGTGGGGTTAGTAGTGATGTGTAGTGGGGTTAGTAGTGATGTGTAGTGGGGTTAGTAGTGATGTGTAGTGGGGTTAGTAGTGATGTGTAGTGGGGTTAGTAGTGATGTGTAGTGGGGTTAGTAGTGATGTGTAGTGGGGTTAGTAGTGATGTGTAGTGGGGTTAGTAGTGATGTGTAGTGGGGTTAGTAGTGATGTGTAGTGGGGTTAGTAGTGATGTGTAGTGGGGTTAGTAGTGATGTGTAGTGGGGTTAGTAGTGATGTGTAGTGGGGTTAGTAGTGATGTGTAGTGGGGTTAGTAGTGATGTGTAGTGGGGTTAGTAGTGATGTGTAGTGGGGTTAGTAGTGATGTGTAGTGGGGGGGTTAGTGGTGGTGTGTAGCTCTGTAGTGGGGTTAGTCAGAGGTTGTGTGTGATTGTCCAGAGGTTGTGTGTGATTGTCCAGAGGTTGTGTGTGTGATTGTCCAGAGGTTGTGTTTGATTGTCCAGAGGTTGTGTGTGTGATTGTCCAGAGGTTGTGTGTGTGATTGTCCAGAGGTTGTGTGTTTGATTGTCCAGAGGTTGTGTGTGTGATTGTCCAGAGGTTGTGTGTGTGATTGTCCAGAGGTTGTGTGTGTGATTGTCCAGAGGTTGTGTGTGTGATTGTCCAGAGGTTGTGTGTGTGATTGTCCAGAGGTTGTGTGTGTGATTGTCCAGAGGTTGTGTGTGTGATTGTCCAGAGGTTGTGTGTGTGTGTGACGGCCTGTGTTTGTCCTCAGGTCTGTGAGGTGCAGTCTTCACAAAACGACAGCCAACACAACAAAGCAGCCAACATGAAGGTACGCTGGACCCCTTAAGATCCCCCTCAATTCATCATGGGGCGCCCCTTAAGACCCCCTCACTTCATCAGGGGGGCCCCTTAAGACCCCCTCAATTCAACATGGGGGATTCCTTAAGACCCCCTCAATTCAACATGGGCTACCCCTTAAGACCCCCTCAATTCAACATGGGCTACCCCTTAAGACCCCCTCAATTCAACATGGGCTACCCCTTAAGACCCCCTCAATTCAACATGGGCTACCCCTTAAGACCCCCTCAATTCATCATGGGGTACCCCTTAAGACCAACTCAATTCAACATGGGCTTCCCCTTAAGACCCCCTCAATTCATCATGGGGTACCCCTTAAGACCCCCTCAATTCATCATGGGGTACCCCTTAAGACCCCCTCAATTCAACATGGGCTACCCCTTAAGACCCCCTCAATTCAACATGGGGGAGTCCTTAAGACCCCTTCAATTCAACATTGGGTACCCCTTAAGCCCTCTCCATGGCCCCATAAACCTCTGTCCAACTAACTGTGTGTGTTCAGGTGGCTCAGCAAGAGTCGTACGATAACGGCTACGAGGAGCTCATGTCGGATGAGGCGAAAGACGCTAAGACCAACCTGATCGTGAACTACCTGCCCCAGAACATGAGCCAGGAGGAGCTGCACTCGCTGTTCAGCTCCATCGGAGACGTGGAGTCGGCCAAGCTCATCAAGGACAAGGTGGCAGGTAAAGAGCGCTCACTACAGTGGAGCTAGGCTAGCTACAGGGGCGCTAGGCTAGCTACAGGGGCGCTAGGCTAGCTACAGGGGCGCTAGGCTAGCTACAGGGGCGCTAGGCTAGCTACAGGGGCGCTAGGCTAGCTACAGGGGCGCTAGGCTAGCTACAGGGGCGCTAGGCTAGCTACAGTGGCGCTAGGCTAGCTACAGTGGCGCTAGGCTAGCTACAGTGGCGCTAGGCTAGCTACAGTGGCGCTAGGCTAGCTACAGTGGCGCTAGGCTAGCTACAGGGGCGCTAGGCTAGCTACAGGGGCGCTAGGCTAGCTACAGGGGCGCTAGGCTAGCTACAGGGGCGCTAGGCTAGCTACTGGGGCGCTAGGCTAGCGGGTTAGCTCTATGGTTGGCGTATGGATATGAGCAGTTTGATTCGTTGCAGGATTACAGTTTGCACTTATAGTTCTGTCTTGGAAGAAAACCCCATTCCGTCTGAATCGTGATATTTCCTTATACCACCAAAGTACTATGACCGAGAGATATTACTACCATACAGCTGGTACTACCATACAGCTGGTACTACCATACAGCTGGTACTACCATACAGCTGGTACTACCATACTGCTTGTACTACTACCGTCTGCCTGACCTGTACTCTGCTGGGTTAAGGGACTGAACACCTCATGTTAGCGGTGCTTAGTCTGGTGTTGAGGTGCTAAACAGTGAATCCAATGTCCTCTGTACTGTTACCTGTTGCCATGGCAATGTCTGGCTTGTAGCGCTGCTGCTACACAGATGCTAGTAGTACCGGCAGTATTCTTTAACGTTTTGTCTTGTCCGCACCGTTGTCAAAAGAGAAAGTGTTTTATTTTCCTTTGGAACAATTGGACCGAGTCGTTTTCTGTGTTTTTACTGTTCCAGATGTTCAGCTTTCCTTTTTATTTATTTATTTCGGTGTGTTTTTAAACCAACATACTGCCAGAAAATGTCATTTTGTTTTTTCTCCACTGTATTTTATTTAAGTTTTATTGTTAAGATTCCGCAGCCAATCACAGGAGGAGGGGGTGTAGCGTAGAGCCCGCCTCCTGTGACCTGGACAAATGGTGTGTGCATGTAGTGTCACTGAGCGTCGCTCCAGCTGTTTGTTGTTTTGTTTTTTTGTTTTCCTCTAGGCCACAGTTTAGGCTACGGCTTTGTTAACTTTGTTAACCCTAGTGATGCAGAGAGGGCTATCAGTACCCTGAATGGCCTGAGGCTTCAGTCTAAAACTATCAAGGTAACGTCTTCTACTTTGTCTTCTGGTTAAGAGGTTGTGGATGTGCAGCCCGCTCACCAGCCCTCCGGCCGCCAGGGGGCAGCGACGCCGACACCGCCACCGCGCACTTATTTTACTACGCGGATTTTTCTTTAAACCTTGTTTTACCACAACCGCCTGTTCACCTGTTTGATTTGATTTAATGGAAATATTGATTTGGGAAATTCCTTTGAATTATTATTGTTAATGTAGATATACTGCACAAATATTTTTTTACCCAATCTTGTCAGCCTCTTTTTGACTGTATTTTTATTTATTTCCAGTGTTTTCTGCGTAGTGTCCTTTGTTTTGTTGGCGGCTGAGTTCTCTGTGGAGGTGGACTAACGGCCGCTCTCCCCTCCAGGTGTCGTTTGCGCGGCCCAGCTCTGACAGCATTAAAGATGCTAACTTGTACATTAGCGGGCTGCCCAAGACGCTGAGCCAACAGGAGCTGGAAGACATGTTCACACGCTACGGACGCATCATCAACTCCCGGGTCCTGGTGGACCAGGCCTCAGGTACACACCCTACCTGTATGTACAAGCCCCGCCATGCACCTGATACACGCACCTGATACACCTGTACACGCACCTGATACACCTGGACACGCACCTGATACACCTGTACACGCCCCTGATACACGCACCTGATACACCTGGACACGCACCTGATACACCTGGACAAGCCCCTGATACACCTGAGACACGCACCTGATACACCTGTACACGCCCCTGATACACCTGGACACGCACCTGATACACCTGGACACGCACCTGATACACCTGTACACGCACCTGATACACCTGTACACGCCCCTGATACACCTGTACACGCCCCTGATACACCTGGACACGCACCTGATACACCTGGACACGCCCCTGATACACCTGAGACACGCACCTGATACACCTGGACACGCACCTGATACACCTGGACACGCCCCTGATACACCTGGACACGCCCCTGATACACCTGGACACGCCCCTGATACACCTGGACACGCACCTGATACACCTGTACACGCCCCTGATAAACCTGGACACGCACCTGATCATCACTATCATCACTATTTATGTTAAAAAAAAAGAATCAAAGAACCAGTTCTTCTTGTTTTGGGGAACCAGTTCTTGTCGTTCACGTTCGGGATTCGTTCGTTGTAACGAATCAGTCGCGACCGACACATCCCTACTGGACACGCACCTGATACACCTGATACACGCACCTGATACACCTGATACACGCACCTGATACACCTGATACACGCACCTGATACACCTGGACACGCCCCTGATACACCTGGACACGCCCCTGATACACCTGATACACGCACCTGATACACCTGGACACGCCACTTGCAGATACCTGTATGGACATGCACGCGACGACACCTGCGGATGCCTTACCTGTGTATACTCTCATCTGGACACAACCTACCTGCATGTACAAAACGTCTGCTCACTTGTACACAAACCTGTTAATATTGCTGTACACACCCCACATACCTTTGAATGTTAAAAGCAAAATTTATTTCTTCCTGAAACCTTGTATTCTGAGATATTTGTCTCTAGTCCTGTCACGATAACATTTTTCTGGGAGTTGAATTGCCACAGAAATGATTGGGATAATATTGCAGTTTTTCAACTAATATAATGATAATGGAATAGTAATGCAAGTACACCCTTTCGAAGAGCAATAAACTTTTATTTTTTTAAGAACTCTGGAACTGGACGTCTGGAAGACATTTAAAATATCCAGAATAAATTAACCAAACAACCAAAAACAATAAATTAAATGGACTCTGTCTATTTTAACAAATGCTTGAGAGGGGTTACTCTTAGTGGCCTGTAATTATGAACCCGAACCCTAACCCTACTCTGCTAAATATATATAATGTATAGAACGCCGGTCATTATCGGGAAAATAATTATTGGAGGTGTCTTGCCCTGAAGGGGCTTATTTTCGATAATGACCGTAGTGATGTAGTGTTCACCAGAGCACTGTGATAGTGATGTAGTGTACACCAGAGCACTGTGATAGTGATGTAGTGTTCACCAGAGCACTGATAGTGATGTAGTGTTCACCAGAGCACTGTGATAGTGATGCAGTGTTCACCAGAGCACTGATAGTGATGTAGTGTTCACCAGAGCACTGATAGTGATGTAGTGTTCACCAGAGCACTGTGATAGTGATGTAGTGTTCACCAGAGCACTGATAGTGATGTAGTGTTCACCAGAGCACTGTGATAGTGATGTAGTGTTCACCAGAGCACTGATAGTGATGTAGTGTTCACCAGAGCACTGATAGTGATGTAGTGTTCACCAGAGCACTGATAGTGATGTAGTGTTCACCAGAGCACTGTGATAGTGATGTAGTGTTCACCAGAGCACTGTGATAGTGATGTAGTGTTCACCAGAGCACTGATAGTGATGTAGTGTTCACCAGAGCACTGATAGTGATGTAGTGTTCACCAGAGCACTGTGATAGTGATGTAGTGTTCACCAGAGCACTGTGATAGTGATGTAGTGTTCACCAGAGCACTGATAGTGATGTAGTGTTCACCAGAGCACTGTGATAGTGATGTAGTGTTCACCAGAGCACTGTGATAGTGATGTAGTGTTCACCAGAGCACTGTGATAGTGATGTAGTGTTCACCAGAGCACTGTGATAGTGATGTAGTGTTCACCAGAGCACTGTGATAGTGATGTAGTGTTCACCAGAGCACTGTGATAGTGATGTAGTGTTCACCAGAGCACTGATAGTGATGTAGTGTTCACCAGAGCACTGTGATAGTGATGTAGTGTTCACCAGAGCACTGATAGTGATGTAGTGTTCACCAGAGCACTGTGATAGTGATGTAGTGTTCACCAGAGCACTGATAGTGATGTAGTGTTCACCAGAGCACTGATAGTGATGTAGTGTTCACCAGAGCACTGATAGTGATGTAGTGTTCACCAGAGCACTGATAGTGATGTAGTGTTCACCAGAGCACTGTGATAGTGATGTAGTGTTCACCAGAGCACTGTGATAGTGATGTAGTGTTCACCAGAGCACTGATAGTGATGTAGTGTTCACCAGAGCACTGTGATAGTGATGTAGTGTTCACCAGAGCACTGATAGTGATGTAGTGTTCACCAGAGCACTGATAGTGATGTAGTGTTCACCAGAGCACTGTGATAGTGATGTAGTGTTCACCAGAGCACTGATAGTGATGTAGTGTTCACCAGAGCACTGTGATAGTGATGTAGTGTTCACCAGAGCACTGTGATAGTGATGTAGTGTTCACCAGAGCACTGATAGTGATGTAGTGTTCACCAGAGCACTGATAGTGATGTAGTGTTCACCAGAGCACTGTGATAGTGATGTAGTGTTCACCAGAGCACTGTGATAGTGATGTAGTGTTCACCAGAGCACTGTGATAGTGATGTAGTGTTCACCAGAGCACTGATAGTGATGTAGTGTTCCTCGTAGTTGATGAAGCCTCTCCCCCCCTGTGCTGTAGGCGTGTCTAGGGGCGTGGCCTTCATCCGGTTCGACAAACGCTCGGAGGCGGAGGACGCCATCAAAGACCTCAACGGCCATGTGCCCCAGGGCTCCTCGGAGCCAATCACAGTCAAGTTCGCGGCCAACCCCAACCAGATCAAGAAGTGCCAGCTGCTGTCGCAGCTCTACCAGAACCAGTCCCGGCGCTTCGGAGGCCCGGTGCACCACCAGGCCCAGCGCTTCAGGTGGGTCCCCCCCCACTACATTGGGTCCGTCCAAGCAGACCATTAAAATACATTGAAGGACACTTAATTTGGGGGGAACTCAGAAAGTCTCCAGAAAGTAAGAGTTTGCTTGGATGATCTCAGTGTTGTTTGAAAAATGCACCCCCTGCCGGCGACTTTCATTGGGTGCTGCTGCAATTTAGTCCCGCCCACGGACGCTCTGCGTCATACGGATACGAATCACTTTTGCTACACATGTACCACATAGACGTGTTGCTAAAGTATCCACGAGAAGAACAGCTGAGACTTGTAGCAGCAGGTTTGAGCAGCTGTATCGATGGGCTTGTGCTGGCTCATTAAAATGCTCCATGAACGCGTTCTCAGATGATGGACGCGGCGTGTGAATGTCCAGACAGGATAGGACCTGTTACTGTTACACATCTGTGACTTTAGTGTCCGCATGCTGAAGACTTTAGCTGCATTATTACCTTCATACAGTACCGCTGACCCGGTACCGCTGACCCGGTACCGCTGACCCGGTACCGCTGACCCGGTACCGCTGACCCGGTACCGCTGACCCGGTACCGCTGACCCGGTACCGCTGACCCGGTACCGCTGACCCGGTACCCCGACCAGGGCCAGGCAGGACCCACTAAACTCCCACCCAGTACCACTAACCAGTACCCCCCCCGTCCACTAACCGGTCCCTACCCCGTCCACTACCCCCGGTCCCCTACCCCGTCCACTAACCGGTCCCCTACCCCGTCCACTAACCGGTCCCTACCCCGTCCACTACCCCCGGTCCCCTACCCCGTCCACTAACCGGTCCCCTACCCCGTCCACTAACCGGTCCCTACCCCGTCCACTACCCCCGGTCCACTACCCCGTCCACTAACCGGTCCCTACCCCGTCCACTAACCGGTCCCTATCCCGTCCACTAACCGGTCCCTACCCCGTCCACTACCCCCGGTCCCCTACCCCGTCCACTAACCGGTCCCTACCCCGTCCACTAACCGGTCCACTACCCCGTCCACTAACCGGTCCCTACCCCGTCCACTAACCGGTCCCTACCCCGTCCACTAACCGGTCCCTACCCCGTCCACTAACCGGTCCCTACCCCGTCCACTAACCGGTCCCTACCCCGTCCACTAACCGGTCCCTACCCCGTCCACTAACCGGTCCCTACCCCGTCCACTAACCGGTCCCTACCCCGTCCACTAACCGGTCCCTACCCCGTCCACTAACCGGTCCCTACCCCGTCCACTAACCGGTCCCCTACCCCGTCCACTAACCGGTCCCTACCCCGTCCACTAACCGGTCCCTACCCCGTCCACTAAGCGGTCCCTACCCCGTCCACTAACCGGTCCCTACCCCGTCCACTAAGCGGTCCCTACCCCGTCCACTAACCGGTCCCCTACCCCGTCCACTAACCGGTCCCTACCCCGTCCACTAACCGGTCCCCTACCCCGTCCACTAACCGGTCCCTACCCCGTCCACTAACCGGTCCCCTACCCCGTCCACTAACCGGTCCCTACCCCGTCCACTAACCGGTCCCTACCCCGTCCACTAACCGGTCCCTACCCCGTCCACTAACCGGTCCCTACCCCGTCCACTAACCGGTCCCCTACCCCGTCCACTACCCCCGGTCCCCTACCCCGTCCACTAACCGGTCCCTACCCCGTCCACTACCCCCGGTCCCTACCCCGTCCACTAACCGGTCCCTACCCCGTCCACTAACCGGTCCCCTACCCCGTCCACTAACCGGTCCCCTACCCCGTCCACTAACCGGTCCCCTACCCCGTCCACTAACCGGTCCCTACCCCGTCCACTAACCGGTCCCTACCCCGTCCACTAACCGGTCCCTACCCCGTCCACTAACCGGTCCCCTACCCCGTCCACTAAGCGGTCCCTACCCCGTCCACTAACCGGTCCCTACCCCGTCCACTAACCGGTCCCCTACCCCGTCCACTAACCGGTCCCCTGCCCCGTCCACTAACCGGTCCCCTGCCCCGTCCACTAACCGGTCCCTACCCCGTCCACTAACCGGTCCCCTACCCCGTCCACTAACCGGTCCCCTGCCCCGTCCACTAACCGGTCCCTACCCCGTCCACTAAGCGGTCCCCTACCCCGTCCACTAACCGGTCCCCTGTGCCCTCCTCAGGTTCTCCCCGATGGGCGTGGACCACATGGCGGGCGTGGGCGGGGTGGGGGGCGTGGCGGGGAACTGCCCCGGCGGCTGGTGCATCTTCATCTACAACCTGGGGCAGGACGCCGACGAGGGCATCCTGTGGCAGCTGTTCGGGCCGTTCGGCGCCGTCACCAACGTCAAGGTGATCCGTGACTTCAACACCAACAAGTGCAAGGGCTTCGGCTTCGTCACCATGCTGAACTACGAGGAGGCGGCCATGGCGGTCAGCAGCCTGGACGGCTACCGCATGGGGGACAAGACGCTGCAGGTGTCCTTCAAGACCAGCAAGGGCCACACCAAGTAGACCTGTCCCCTGTCTCCTGTCCCCCTGTCTCCTGTCCCCCTGTCTCCTGTCCCCCTGTCCCCGGTCTCCTGTCCACCTGTCCCCGGTCTCCTGTCCACCTGTCCCCGGTCTCCTGTCCACCTGTCCCCGGTCTCCTGTCCACCTGTCCCCGGTCTCCTGTCCACCTGTCCTGTTGGGACGCGCTGTACAGACGCTTTGAGTTCTTTAGTTGTTCCTCGGTTTGCTTTTATCACCAACGCCGTTTTCTATTTGTTTGACGGACCGCGCTGAGAGTTGTGGTTCCGCGCTGAGAGAGTTGTGGTTCCTCTTGTCTATATGGGGTCCCCCCCCCCACACACACACACACACACACACATCAATAAACCGTTTTGACTGAAGTCGTGTTTCCGTATCTTCTGACTCTGGAGGTTCCCGACTTCTATACCGTAGCATAATCAGGGCTCCAGAGTGCGCCTAATTTGGGCGCACATGCGCCTAGAATTTGGGGTAGTGCGACTGAAAATTTATCTGGTATAATTTTTTTATTTATTTTTTTACAGAGCAGTCTATTCATAATATTGTAATGACCACGGAAGAGGCAGTGAATGAAGTATTGATTAGACAGCGATTTATTAGATACCTGATAAACCGTTGGAACACGCAAGACCGGTAACAATAGCAACGCCGGTAAACAAACCCGCGAAGCCCAATCCAGGGGCCTGTACTACGAAGCTCGATTAGAGGGTTTGCGAGGTATGTTGAGCTGAAAGCCTGGGTTAGCTGTACCACGAAAGTCGATCTCTTTAAGCGTCGCTGTATCACCATGGTGACTTACGCTCGCAACCAAACCTGGTCGGGAGCAGCTTTTCAGCGAGTCTACCCGGGGATCGGCTACTTATATCGGCGTGCGCAGCTTCCTAGCCCCTCCTCCGATAATGGCGTCACCATTTGTGGGTGTTCCCGTGGACCCCGGCGCACTTATCGTACAGGCGTCTCTCCGGAGACAGAGGGTTTTTCGGGACAGAACCGATCCCTTGGCATTGTCTGACGATATTCTTTATGAGAGATACAGATTCTGCATTTATTTAAGGCATTTATTTAATGGTCAAAATATTATTAATCAGTGGCGTAAATATCGACGAAAAAGTTAGTCTGGAGCCCTGATAATACACAGTACTGCTATAGAACTAACATAATACACAGTACAGCTATAGAACTAACATAATACACAGTACTGCTATAGAACTAGTATAATACACAGTATAATACACAGTACTGCTATAGAACTAACATAATACACAGTACTGCTATAGAACTAACATAATACACAGTACTGCTATAGAACTAACATAATACACAGTACAGCTATAGAACTAACATAATACACAGTACTGCTATAGAACTAACATAATACACAGTACTGCTATAGAACTAGTATAATACACAGTATAATACACAGTACTGCTATAGAACTAACATAATACACAGTACAGCTATAGAACTAACATAATACACAGTACTGCTATAGAACTAGTATAATACACAGTATAATACACAGTACTGCTATAGAACTAACATAATACACAGTACTGCTATAGAACTAGTATAATACACAGTATAATACACAGTACTGCTATAGAACTAACATAATACACAGTACTGCTATAGAACTAACATAATACACAGTACTGCTATAGAACTAACATAATACACAGTACTGCTATAGAACTAGTATAATACACAGTACTGCTATAGTACTAGTATAATACACAGTACTGCTATAGTTCTGGTATAATACACAGTACTGCTATAGAACTAACATAATACACAGTACTGCTATAGAACTAACATAATACACAGTACAGCTATAGAACTAACATAATACACAGTACTGCTATAGAACTAGTATAATACACAGTACTGCTATAGAACTAACATAATACACAGTACTGCTATAGAACTAGTATAATACAC
This sequence comes from Gadus macrocephalus, assembly GCF_031168955.1. Lineage (NCBI taxonomy): Eukaryota > Metazoa > Chordata > Actinopteri > Gadiformes > Gadidae > Gadus > Gadus macrocephalus. The sequence continues at coordinate 419,726 of NC_082393.1, forward strand.
AGTACTGCTATAGAACTAGTATAATACACAGTACAGCTATAGAACTAACATAATACACAGTACTGCTATAGAACTAACATAATACACAGTACTGCTATAGAACTAACATAATACACAGTACTGCTATAGAACTAACATAATACACAGTACTGCTATAGAACTAGTATAATACACAGTACTGCTATAGAACTAACATAATACACAGTACTGCTATAGAACTAACATAATACACAGTACTGCTATAGAACTAACATAATACACAGTACTGCTATAGAACTAACATAATACACAGTACTGCTATAGAACTAACATAATACACAGTACAGCTATAGAACTAGTATAATACACAGTACTGCTATAGAACTAGTATAATACACAGTATAATACACAGTACTGCTATAGAACTAACATAATACACAGTACTGCTATAGAACTAGTATAATACACAGTACTGCTATAGAACTAACATAATACACAGTACTGCTATAGAACTAACATAATACACAGTACTGCTATAGAACTAACATAATACACAGTACAGCTATAGAACTAGTATAATACACAGTACTGCTATAGAACTAGTATAATACACAGTATAATACACAGTACTGCTATAGAACTAACATAATACACAGTACAGCTATAGAACTAACATAATACACAGTACTGCTATAGAACTAACATAATACACAGTACAGCTATAGAACTAGTATAATACACAGTACTGCTATAGAACTAGTATAATACACAGTATAATACACAGTACTGCTATAGAACTAGTATAATACACAGTATAATACACAGTACTGCTATAGAACTAACATAATACACAGTACTGCTATAGAACTAGTATAATACACAGTACTGCTATAGAACTAACATAATACACAGTACTGCTATAGAACTAGTATAATACACAGTACTGCTATAGAACTAGTATAATACACAGTACTGCTATAGAACTAACATAATACACAGTACTGCTATAGAACTAACATAATACACAGTACAGCTATAGAACTAGTATAATACACAGTACTGCTATAGAACTAGTATAATACACAGTATAATACACAGTACTGCTATAGAACTAACATAATACACAGTACAGCTATAGAACTAACATAATACACAGTACTGCTATAGAACTAACATAATACACAGTACAGCTATAGAACTAACATAATACACAGTACTGCTATAGAACTAGTATAATACACAGTATAATACACAGTACTGCTATAGAACTAACATAATACACAGTACTGCTATAGAACTAACATAATACACAGTACTGCTATAGTACTAGTATAATACACAGTACTGCTATAGTTCTGGTATAATACACAGTACTGCTATAGAACTAACATAATACACAGTACTGCTATAGAACTAGTATAATACACAGTACTGCTATAGAACTAACATAATACACAGTACAGCTATAGAACTAACATAATACACAGTACTGCTATAGAACTAGTATAATACACAGTATAATACACAGTACTGCTATAGTACTAGTATAATACACAGTACTGCTATAGAACTAACATAATACACAGTACTGCTATAGAACTAGTATAATACACAGTACTGCTATAGTACTAGTATAATACACAGTACTGCTATAGTTCTGGTATAATACACAGTACTGCTATAGAACTAACATAATACACAGTACTGCTATAGAACTAACATAATACACAGTACAGCTATAGAACTAACATAATACACAGTACTGCTATAGAACTAGTATAATACACAGTACTGCTATAGAACTAACATAATACACAGTACTGCTATAGAACTAGTATAATACACAGTACTGCTATAGAACTAGTATAATACACAGTACTGCTATAGAACTAACATAATACACAGTACAGCTATAGAACTAACATAATACACAGTACTGCTATAGAACTAACATAATACACAGTACAGCTATAGAACTAGTATAATACACAGTACTGCTATAGAACTAGTATAATACACAGTATAATACACAGTACTGCTATAGAACTAACATAATACACAGTACTGCTATAGAACTAGTATAATACACAGTACTGCTATAGAACTAGTATAATACACAGTACTGCTATAGAACTAACATAATACACAGTACTGCTATAGAACTAGTATAATACACAGTACTGCTATAGTACTAGTATAATACACAGTACTGCTGTAGTACTAGTATAATACACAGTACTGCTATAGAACTAACATAATACACAGTACAGCTATAGAACTAGTATAATACACAGTACTGCTATAGTACTAGTATAATACACAGTACTGCTGTAGTACTAGTATAATACACAGTACTGCTGTAGTACTAGTATAATACACAGTACTGCTATAGTACTAGTATAATACACAGTACTGCTATAGAACTAGTATAATACACAGTACTGCTATAGAACTAACATAATACACAGTACTGCTATAGAACTAACATAATACACAGTACTGCTATAGAACTAGTATAATACACAGTACTGCTATAGAACTAACATAATACACAGTACAGCTATAGAACTAGTATAATACACAGTACTGCTATAGTACTAGTATAATACACAGTACTGCTGTAGTACTAGTATAATACACAGTACTGCTATAGAACTAACATAATACACAGTACAGCTATAGAACTAGTATAATACACAGTACTGCTATAGTACTAGTATAATACACAGTACTGCTGTAGTACTAGTATAATACACAGTACTGCTGTAGTACTAGTATAATACACAGTACTGCTATAGTACTAGTATAATAACCTCCGGTCCGCTTACCTCCCGGACATGGGATATGTCCAGAAAAGGCTCAATACAAAAAAATGCTATTTAACTAATAACTTAAAATAGTTTATTATAAAAATGGAAGCCAACGGTCCAACACGTGACCAAGATAATCAGACTACATGCCCATTTATTTTTAAAACCATGTGTTGGAACTCCATTTGAAACGGGGATAAACGTAACCGCACCCCTGAATGGATGCCGCGGCTGGCGGCAGTCTCCGGCGCTCCCCCCCCCCTCCCCCAGGGGGCGCCTCAGCGTCATCACCCAGCGCTGTGACGGAGCTGCTGCCCAGCCTGGCTGAGGGGTGAGCCCCCCCTGCTGGAGGTAACGTGTCGGGTGTCTCGAAATATTTTTTATTATAATTAATAAATAAATATAACCATATTCATAAGTAGACTCTTGAAGTAAAAACATTTGTTTTTGGTTTTGTTTTGAAATAACATTAAATGAATCAATTGCTTGAATAAAGATTATAAATGGTAAATATGGTAGATGTACAGTATCTTATAGTGAATGTTGTGTTTTGTAAGGGTCAAAGGGCCATGAAAGTATCAACGACACACACGTACAACCAGCCTTGTACTTGTGTGTCAGGGTCCTTTGTCTTCATCTTTTTTGTGGCGTTAAACGGGAAATGCAAAACCTACGAACTATAACATTGAAAAAATTCAATACGGAACAATTGACGAGCTGCTGGTTCAGATCCTGGGCGCGGGGGACCATCGGGTGGTCCACCTGGGCCTGAAGTGGGACAACGTGCTGGGAACGAGCAGAACCAGCTGAAGATGGTGGACCTGGGCTCCGCTCAGCCCTTCACCCCCGGGCAGCCCGTCCACATGGAGGTACAAGGACGTACTCATGTTTATCAATATCATTTTATATAATATTAAATATAGTATAGATTTTTTCCATGAAGTATAAAAGTTAATGAAAAAAATAACAATTTGGAAACATAAACTGACACACACACTGACGGGCTAATCCCATCTTTCTGGCCATCATGGCCTTCAACAGAATGCAGCAGCAAAGGGACGAGCTGACGGGAGATGGATGGAAGGAACCAGCCCACCCTAATTAACCACACCACATATTTTGATTCTCATCATTCACCATTCTCATTATCATTTTTTCAATACATTTTTCTGTATCAACAGAAAAATGTCATGTTGTGTTTATGAAGATGCGTTACGTCTGTCTGTCAGTTTACATTGTGCTTCCAAAAGCTCCCGAGATTCTGGAAGGAAATACGTGTGTACGATAGGCTGTTTATGTTTATTGACATTTATCTGTGTGTAGTTTTTGCATTGGCAGATTAATTGAGATCAGGGATGCATATTGGGGGAACACATTATTGGCTCATGCTGTCAGTGCTTATTGAGACACAATATGGTTTGTTTTGAATGTACTACTACATTTATTCATGTATAAAGTGTTTGCATGTGAGCCCTGTTCCAGGGGTCTCCATGGTTCCTGTGTATGTAAAGTGATTAAAGACGGATTGCACGCTGCAACATGCGTGTGAACTCTGAACCTGTGAAACCACTTCAGGGCTCTTAATGAAACTAAAATGTTTGATCAGCGTCTCCTTGTCTTCTCTTCATCCTCTGCTCCATGCAAACACAGTCTTGACACTTCTAGGGACATATTTTAAGTGGCGCAAACACAGTGATAATGTGTACGGGTAATAATAGTTGTAGGGTATAATATTCGTTTTCCATGACGTGTGATAAAAAGCGACAGTGTTACCCCTTATGTTTTATTAGAAAACGATGATAAAAATAAAACTACAGTGTTACCCCTTACGTTTTATTCCATGACGAGCGATAAAAAGCGACAGTATTACCCCTTATGTTTTATTTGGCAACGACCAATAAAAAACGACAGTTTTTTATTGAACAATGTTTTATTCAACAACGACCGCAAAAAAACAACAGTGTCAAATTGCACTTCCGAACTAGTCATAACATCTGACTGTGGTGCAGTGGATGCAGCGCTGGGCTAAGGTATCTGAGTTCCTCAGTTCAAGTCCTACCGCGGTCGCTTAACTGTTTCCATTGAGTGAACCTATTACTTTAGATACACGTTTCATGTGTATTGTAATGTCAAGTATAACTTCAAAAGGTTTGTTTTTCAGTGCCCAGGTGGTGCAGTGGTAAGAGAGTGCTTTAACACTCTGTTGACCCTGGTTCGAGTCCTCATATAAACACACAGGCACAGAGGGAGGAGGTGGTCTCTCACCTGCAGATTCAGTTTTTTTTCTTCTACAAATTGTAAGGTCAAGTATAACTTCTGAGGTATTTAATTTCTGTGTCCTGGTGCTGCAGTGGTATATTATAGAGTGATAGATTAACACTCTGTAGACTCGGGTTTGAGTCCCCACTAACTCAATCGACGACGAGCTACAAAAAAACGACAGTGTTACCCCTTATGTATTAAATTCATGATGTGTGATAAAAAGCGACAATGTTACCCCTTACGTTTTATTCGATGACGAGCGATAAAAAAAGACAGTGTTACCCCTTAGGATTTTTTCCATGACGGCCGATAAAAAGCGACAGTGTTACCCCTTATGTATTTTTTCAACAACGAGCGCAAAAAACGACAGTATTTATGTTTTATTAGACAACAATGATAAAAAAAAAACCGATATTGTTACCCCTTATGTTTAATCCAACAACGAGCACAAAAAACGACAGTATTTATGTTTTATTTGACAACGAACAATAAAAAGCGACAGTGTTACCCCTTATGATTTTTTCCATGACGACCGATAAAAAGGGACAGTGTTACCCTTTAAGCTTTTTTTCCATGACGAAAGATAAAAAACGACAGTGTTACCCCTTATGTTTTATTAGACAACGATGATAAAAAAAACAACAACATTGTCACCCCTTATGTTTTATTCAACAACGAGCGCAAAAAACGAGTGTTACCCCTTGTGTATTTTTTCATGACGTGTGATAAAAAACGACAGTGTTACCCCTTATGTTTTATTTGACAACGACCAATAAAAAACGACAGTGTTACCCCTTATGTTTTTTTTCCATGACGAAAGATAAAAAGCGACAGTGTTACCCCTTATGTTTTATTTGAAGACGGCCGATAAAAAGCGACAGTGTTTAACCCTAACCCTATTTTTTCATGATGTGTGATAAAAAGCATCAGTGTTACCCCTTATGTTTTATTAGACAACAATGATAAAAAAAAAACGACATTGTTACCCCTTATGTTTTATTCAACAGCGAGCGCAAAAAACGACAGTATTTATGTTTTATTTGACAACGAACAATAAAAAGCGACAGTGTTACCCCTTATGATTTTCTCCATGACGACCGATAAAAAGGGACAGTGTTACCCTTTAAGCTTTTTTTCCATGACGAAAGATAAAAAACGACAGTGTTACCCCTTATGTTTTATTAGACAACGATGATAAAAAAACAACAACATTGTCACCCCTTATGTTTTATTCAACAACGAGCGCAAAAAACGAGTGTTACCCCTTGTGTATTTTTTCATGACGTGTGATAAAAAACGACAGTGTTACCCCTTATGTTTTATTAGACAACGATGATAAAAAAACAACAACATTGTCACCCCTTATGTTTTATTCAACAGCGAGCGCAAAAAACGACAGTATTTATGTTTTATTTGACAGTGTTACCCCTTATGTATTTTTTCATGACGTGTGATAAAAAACGACAGTGTTACCCCTTATGTTTTATTTGACGACGACGGATAAAAAGGACAGTGTTACCCCTTACGCTTCGTTTGACGGTGAGCGATAAAAAACTATTCTTACCCCTTATTTCTTTGTTGCTGACGGCCGATAAAAACGACAGTGTTACCCCCGTATGTTTTTTTTCATCACAAAAGATAAAAACGACAGTGTTACCCCTAATGTTTTTTTCCATGACGAAAGATAAAAAGCGACGGTGTTACCCCTTATGTTTTATTTGACAACAACTGATAAAAAAATGACAGTCCTACCCCTTATGTATTTATGCTGATGACCAATAAAAAACGACAGTGTTACCCCTTAAGTTTTATTTGAAGTCGACCGATAAAAAACGACAGTGTTACCCCTTACGCTTCGTTTGACGGCGAGCGATAAAAAACTATTCTTACCCCTGATGTAATTTTTGCTGACGACCAATAAAAAACAACGGTGTTACCCCTTATTTTTTTTATCACGAAAGATAAAAAGCGGCAGTGTTACCCCCAAGGTTTTATTTGACGTTGAAGGATGAAAAACAACAGTATTACCCCTTATGTCTTTTTTCATGAAGACCGATAAAAATTACACTGTTATGCCTCATGTGTTTTTTGCTGACAACCAATAAAAAACAACAGTGTTACCCCTTACGTTTTATTTGACGAGCGATAAAAAACGACAATGTTGCCCCATAAGTTTGATTTGAAGTCGACCGATAAAAAGCGACCGTTATCCCTCATGATTTATTTGACGAAAACTGATAAAAAACTACGGTCTTGCCCATTATGTTTTTTTTGCTGACGACCGATAAAAACGACCGTGTTACCCCTTAAGACTTTTTTGCTGAAGTCCGATAAAAAACGACAGTGTAGCTCCTTAACTTTTATTAGATAACAACGATAAAAAGCAACAGTGTTACCCCTTACGTTTTATTTGATGAGCGATAAAAAACGACAATGTTGCCCCATAAGTTTTATTTGAAGTCGACCGATAAAAAGTGACAGTGTTACCCCTTACGTTTGACGGCGAGCGATAAAAAACAATTCCTACCCCTTATTTCTTTTTTGCTGACGGCCGATATAAACGACAGTGTTACCCCTTATGTTTTTTTTCCATGACGAAAGATAAAAAGCGACAGTGTTACCCCTTATGTTTTATTTGAAGACGGCCGATAAAAAGCGACAGTGTTTAACCCTAACCCTATTTTTTCATGATGTGTGATAAAAAGCATCAGTGTTACCCCTTATGTTTTATTAGACAACAATGATAAAAAAAAAACGACATTGTTACCCCTTATGTTTTATTCAACAGCGAGCGCAAAAAACGACAGTATTTATGTTTTATTTGACAGTGTTACCCCTTATGTATTTTTTCATGACGTGTGATAAAAAACGACAGTGTTACCCCTTATGTTTTATTTGACGACGACGGATAAAAAGGACAGTGTTACCCCTTACGCTTCGTTTGACGGTGAGCGATAAAAAACTATTCTTACCCCTTATTTCTTTGTTGCTGACGGCCGATAAAAACGACAGTGTTACCCCCGTATGTTTTTTTTCATCACAAAAGATAAAAACGACAGTGTTACCCCTAATGTTTTTTTCCATGACGAAAGATAAAAAGCGACGGTGTTACCCCTTATGTTTTATTTGACAACAACTGATAAAAAAATGACAGTCCTACCCCTTATGTATTTATGCTGATGACCAATAAAAAACGACAGTGTTACCCCTTAAGTTTTATTTGAAGTCGACCGATAAAAAACGACAGTGTTACCCCTTACGCTTCGTTTGACGGCGAGCGATAAAAAACTATTCTTACCCCTGATGTAATTTTTGCTGACGACCAATAAAAAACAACGGTGTTACCCCTTATTTTTTTTATCACGAAAGATAAAAAGCGGCAGTGTTACCCCCAAGGTTTTATTTGACGTTGAAGGATGAAAAACAACAGTATTACCCCTTATGTCTTTTTTCATGAAGACCGATAAAAATTACACTGTTATGCCTCATGTGTTTTTTGCTGACAACCAATAAAAAACAACAGTGTTACCCCTTACGTTTTATTTGACGAGCGATAAAAAACGACAATGTTGCCCCATAAGTTTGATTTGAAGTCGACCGATAAAAAGCGACCGTTATCCCTCATGATTTATTTGACGAAAACTGATAAAAAACTACGGTCTTGCCCATTATGTTTTTTTTGCTGACGACCGATAAAAACGACCGTGTTACCCCTTAAGACTTTTTTGCTGAAGTCCGATAAAAAACGACAGTGTAGCTCCTTAACTTTTATTAGATAACAACGATAAAAAGCAACAGTGTTACCCCTTACGTTTTATTTGATGAGCGATAAAAAACGACAATGTTGCCCCATAAGTTTTATTTGAAGTCGACCGATAAAAAGTGACAGTGTTACCCCTTACGTTTGACGGCGAGCGATAAAAAACAATTCCTACCCCTTATTTCTTTTTTGCTGACGGCCGATATAAACGACAGTGTTACCCCTTATGTTTTATTTGACGACGAGCGATAAAAAACAACGGTGTTACCCCTTATTTTTTTTATCACGAAAGATAAAAAGCGACAGTGTTACCCCCAAGGTTTTATTTGACGATGAGGGATGAAAAACGACAGTATTACCCCTTATGTCTTTTTTCATGAAGACCGATAAAAATTACACTGTTATGCCTCATGTGTTTTTTGCTGACGACCAATAAAAAACAACAGTGTTACCCCTTACGTTTTATTTGACGAGCGATAAAAAAACGACAATGTTGCCCCATAAGTTTTATTTGAAGTCGACCGATAAAAAGCAACAGTTACCCCTCATGTTTTATTTGACGAAAACTGATAAAAAACGACGGTCTTACCCATTATGTTTTTTTGCTGACGACCGATAAAAACGACCGTGTTACCCCTTATGTTTTATTTCATGAAGAGCGATAAACAGCGACAGTGCTCCCCTGAAGACTTTATTGCTGACGTCCGATAAAAAAAAGACAGTGTAGCCCCTTAACTTTTATTAGATAACAACGATAAAAAGCAACAGTGTTACCCCTTATGCTTTTTGTCAAAATGACCAATAAAAAGCGACAGTGTTACCCTTTATGTTTTATTTGACGACAACTGATAAGAAAAAAAGTCTCACCGGTTATGTTTTTTTTGCTGACGATCGATTAAAAATGACAGTGTTACCCCTTATGTTTTTTTCATAATGAGCGATAAAAAGTGACAGTGTTACCCCTAAAGTTTTATTTGAAGAACACTGATAAAAAGCGACAGTGTTATCTCTTACGTTTTATATGACGATGACCAATTAAAAGGAACAATGTTACCCCTTATGTTTGTTTTGCTGACGACCTAGTAAAAATGACTGTGTTACCCCTCATGCTTTTTTTCAAGATGACCGATAAAAAGCGACAGTGTTACCCCTTATGTTTTATTTGACGACAACTGATAAAAAACAAGTCTTACCCATTATGCTTTTTTGCTGACGACCGATAAAAAACGACAGTGTTAACCCTTATGTTTTCTTTCATCACGAAAGATAAAGGTACCGGTCACATCCTGGTCACAGCATTCGCTGCGTCCAGTTCGGTCAAAAAACTAAAAGAACACCACAAAACTCGGAAAAAGTATTAATTATATTAGGGATTGAATTAACGTGGCGTACCCATCATCCCTGAGATTCATTACAAACTGTAAGGCTCGGACTCACCACTGCCGGTTCTGCTCTCGGGTAGGATGGCCTGCTTTGTCCACTCGTAGGCTCAGTCACTATGGCATATTTATTTATAAGGCAATACTTGGGTGTGCTACCTAGCTATTTATGCTCCCTTATAATGTGGAAAAGTGCTGCTCCACACTTTTTACATTCGCAGGACTTGGTGTTGCTTTCTGTCCCCAATATGCGGACAGAACAGGGTAAAAAGGCTTTTGTATACTCTGCCCCCACTGTGTGGAATACGCTGCAGAAAGACCTAGGACTTGTTGAATGAAATTTGTTAAATGCTTCTAGTCTTTCTAAGATGTCAGTGTTTTGAATAGGTTTTTGTTTCCCGGTTACAAAAAGGGGTCTTTTAATATTGCTGTAGTGTGAATTGATTTGCTTTATTTTAGTGCTATTTTATTTTTTATGCTATTTTATTTTTTCTGTGTATTTGTCTGTAACTGATTGTCTGTAACTGCGGTTCATTGTGCTGCTGCCTGTCTTGGCCAGGTCACTTTTGAAAAAGAGATTTTTAATCTCAGTAAAAAGAAATCCTGGTTAAATAAAGGTTAAATAAAAAATATGAAAAATACACTTCGTGGCTCCAGTAATGTTTTGGGTGGAAGAGGGGACTGGTATAGCTCATGATAGTACCGTTTTTAGATCCCTTGCCCAGCCTTTAAAAAAAAATCATATCCGTTTTTTTGATATAGTACAATATCACAAATAGACATTTGCACCAGTGGGCTTTACAGTCCATCAGTGGTGTAAAGACTAGCTGATAATCTTACTTGAGTAAGGGCTGTGTGGTCATCATATCAGAGAATTTTATCTTTTACAAGTCACCAATTAAAATGTCACTTGAGTAAAAGTAGAAATGAACCAGTGGAGAAATAAATATTCACATATTTTACTGAAGTAAAAGTAAAATGCCAAACTGTAAAAATACTCTGCTACAAGTAAAAATTTTGTATGAAGTATGAAACGTTTTTGGCATAATCACAAGCAGATAAGATGAGAATAGTGTGAATGTAGGTGGACTTCAGGTGCTGCCAGATGAAGGCCCACACCGTGGCTCTTTCACCGTGGAGATCAGGAAGACCAGACCTTTGATGAGCAGGCAGACAGGGGTTAGTAACAGCTACTGTCTCATCCATATTGTTATAAAATACTTAAAAAAAAAGTTGAAAGGGTTTTATATATTTTTTTCTGAGTTTCTTATTATGTAGTGAACTCTTAACATTTTTCCATGTAATTATGTAAACAATCAAACTTACAACCTAGCTTTTTAATCCTTGAACATAAACTTTTAAATGGTATGCCTGAATATCAATAAAACAAGCTAAATAACTGCAATATATCAAGAGAACAGTGTGCTGTGGGTCCATGTGACCGGTGTTCACCCAATAAAAAGGTGGCGCAAGATTTGTATTATTGGTACATAACTTTGACCCGGTGTGCAGCCACTTGATTTATTACCTGCTTTCCCTTTGTGGAAAATAAACAAACAAAAGTGGAATACTGAGTAATATCCTTTGTACACCGGGTTACCCTTTCCGTGGGGAGAAAACGTAACAGTGACCAGTAACTATTAGTCACAGAAAATATATACAAGGTTGCACCTACGTATACATGAACATTGACCAAGGAGGTTGCATATGTATTTTAACTAATACAAGGTTAACATAACAAATCAGCTTAGGCCCGTGCATGCAGGCTCTAAGAGAAATTGAATGCCGCCTCATTTACTAGTTAAAAGGTTTCTAGAGGGAGGAATCATAACTATTTAAACTAATGCACGGTTAGCTCCAGGTAGTGACAAAGCCTATCCTACCTATTCTATCCTTGCCACCACAGACCCAGGCTCCGTACAAGCAAGCTCCAGGTAGTGACAATGCTGACACTACCTATCCTAGTTTCCCACATCTACTGACAAGATAACCAACTTTTGACAACACTAATTTGGCCAAAAACCTATCTATTCTCCATAAAAATTTATTAATTTTGTGAGTTTTTTTCCGCACCATTTTACCTTCCTTTATTTTTTCTGTCTCACACCTGGCAATATGGTTTAAACGGATTTTGCAGTACCAGGTAGCTGCCATCTTTAACAGAACATGGACATGGTTCGCCTCAACAGACATTTCAAACATATGGCTGTGAAGCTGGGGAAACAGATCCTTGCCAGAACAATCAGAAAGAACCTAGGTGACAATGGCTGCTGTTGTTCCTTTTCCTCTTGGAGCCTTTCCCTCATTGTGTTTTAGAAGACGTTGGAAGCACATTTCTGTTGCTTGGCAAACTGCAGTCAGCCTGCCGATGGTTTCTGAAGGTTCCTTCAAAGTCAGGAATTGATGCCCAGAGCCATGTGATGTCAGTGCCTCTGAGCATGGCATCAAATCAGCTTCTGTTTCATCTTCTTTATAATGAATCCTGTGATGTAAGAGATGGCAGCTTCCTTGTACTCAGAGAGGTGGCCCACATCTGGAAGTTCAGCAAAGTTTTCATCTTCAGGCACAAGCACTTCCACTGGCTCGATGTCCAACCTGCGTGCGATGTTCATAATTGCAGGCGTCGAGTCAAGGATGGTCGTGTTGTCACGAAGGAGACAGTTTCCTGTGCCCTTCTTCACCTGATGCCCTTCTTCAGGAGATACTTGTATGCTCCTCTGAATTGCCTTACATTGGGGTTGTTGTTGTAACCTCCATGTGCTCTGATTGCAGAGAAGAACAGCTCCAAATGGTCCTGACTGAGTTTGTAGGTCCGAAGGTATATGCACGGGGCATCTCGCTGCTCTTCATAGGTGCCCATCACACTTCACACTTGCATCGATGGTTTGGCTTTGTCTCCATTACTATGGATGACGCTTCTTCATATTCATACAATTCAAGTAATTGCAAATTCATGTGCAGGGGTGGTGAGGATAGTGGTGTCTCAATTCCCTCTGGCATCAGGTGAAGGTTTGAGGCGCCCAAAAAATATGGTAACCGTCGTACTTTCCGTGGATAACACAGAGACATGCACAATTTATTTTGAGTTTATACATATGTAAAAAAAAAAAATCCCTATAGGTATATGATAACCATCATATTAACAGCGGAACGGAGACGTTTTTACGAATGCACAGGGCCCCTTCATCTATAAATATTAATGACCCCAAACTTGTGAGCATATTATTATCTCACATAAGTGTAGCTACGCCATAGGTTTAACAGGATAATCAAAACCTCGGGCCCGGAGACACACCAGCTCCGGCAGTCAAGTGCAGGCAGTCAGCATTCATGATATGATTTCAACCAAATATTAACCCGTAATAAATATAAAACCGATAGGCTATTCAACAGTATTCAACCATAGATAGTAGGCCCAGTGCTTAATTTGTAAAGTGGGAGGTCCCGGAACGCAGAGGGGGGGTGGATCCGGCGACTTAGTACGGGGGTTAGAGGTAATGGAACAAAGAAAATACACTGCCTACTAGGGTTGTGCCGATGAACGATGTCATCGTCCGTCGGGATGGCTGACTGACATCAGGATGGAGGGCCACCATCGTGATGGCATGCCCCCCCCCCCCCCCCCCTTTCAGACGCACACTAATCCTAGTCTCTTATAGAGTTAACCTAAATACTTTGCTGGGATTGCTCTGTAAATTAAATTGAGAATATAACTGATGCATATGCATGCTATTTTAAATACGGCAGTCTTTTCCAGAGATGTGACGTGTTAGTCTTCCGCGATCTGATCGCATTTCTCGAGTCAGATTACGCAGTGCCATGTCGCCAAACTAGGACTGTGCGGCTGGAGAAAATGTACAGCGAAGCAGCAGCCTCCCTCCGTGAGATCCTGTCCTTAGCGGAGAATGTTGCCATCACCACGATGCTTGGAAAGCGTCGGTTACGGAGTCGTGCTTGACCGTGACTTTTTCAACGACTGGGTTGTGCTGAGTGCGATCCTGAAGACCCGCTCAATGCCAGAGAGGCACACTGAGGGAAACATGAATTTTTCCAACTATTTATTTAAAAACTAAAATATCTGTTTTAATGTGTGTATGTTCAATCAAATGTTTTTATATCTTAAAGGGACACTATGTAATATTTTGAGTAATTTATTACCTCAAATCAACATATTCATTCATAAATAAGTCCTCATTGGTGTAAAATTATCTCTGCCAAAAATCTGACTTATCCTCCTGAGCGAAGAATAATTAATATGAATATCAATATGGTTACATAGGACGGGTAAGCTTCATGGAGGCTTCCATTTTCTTCCGGTCTATGAGCTGCCGAGAGGGTCAAAAAGCACTAGGTCGTACAGGAATTGCAAACGCGTTTTCACTCTGAGCCAGCATGACGGTGGAACAGAGCTTAGTTTAGCGAGACGATTTTACCGGCAAATTTGAACATGCACCGCATTTTTTTGAAAGACCATAGTTATGCCACGCCACAGGAGAAGGAATCATCGTCGCCAAAAAAACGACAATGTGTAAGCATGTATAACATGGTTTTCCATGGCAACGAGATGCGGGGCGCTCCTATGAGCGACTCGTCATTGAAAGGCTACTTTATTACATATTTAATTTACTTTTTCACATTTTTGTCGAGTTTAAATCGTGACAATATTCTTATGACTTATGGATACTGTCAAATGCGTTGGAGGAATTCAAAAGCCATTCTTCATCAAGTTATGGAGGTTTATTCTCTGCTGTGGTCACCACGTATCCAAATCCACCGAGACGCACTTAGGCTAGAGCGGACCTTCTGGAGCTTCAACTCGCTTGCGAGACAGTTGATTTATCACCCGAACAACTGGATTTCATACCAACAACTCTGATAAAGAAGACAATACGGAGGAAAAGAAGATCGAGAGGAGGAATTAGGAACAGGATAGGAGACGAGGAAGTAAACTCGTTGCCAGGGCGACTAACTGGCGGCGCGCACAGTCGCAGCGGCCCCTCTTGAGATCTGTGAGATTGAGATTGAATGTTTGAGTGTGAGACGTCCTACGACGAACGTAGTTTATGACAGGGAAACAATATTAAACATTAGGACATTGAGAGCGAGTAACATCACTGGCATTCGCTGGCATCTGGACATACTACGCAAACACAGGATACTAACGGACACTGTGACACCGTGCCCGCAACTGCCCGGAGGAGGAAGCAGCAGAGACGGGATGGACGTAAACAAACTGAACAGCTTCTTTCAGCTCCTACCCTCCAAGAAACGCTATCGCAGCTTAAGATGCTCCACCACCAGGCTGCGGAACAGCTTCCTACCTCAAGCTGTCAGGATGCTCAATGCACCAGCGTCCCAGATCTTCTCACTGGACTTTATTTATTATTTATTTATTTATTCATCATTGGGACGTTTGTTTGTTTGTTTGTTTGTTTGAAATGTATGTTGATCTTGATCCGTGAGAAACGCCTTCTCGTTTTGTTGTTCAATCAACAAAATGACAATAAATTTGATTTGATTTTGATTTGATTCCGTTAGTTACAATGTAAATTGTTGGTACCAAAGGCTATGTCAACTTTTATGTTATCTGACATTTTATGTAATCTGACATTAAATGACCTACTGTTATTTATCATCTGTATAGTTATTTGTCATGTTGGAAAGTCCACAACTGCTGGAGTCAAGTTCGTTGTCTGTAAGAATGCTTGGTCAATAAACCTGATCTGATTTGTCCATCTAATTTGTCCAGTTGTCCACGAACCTCATCATCACTCGAATGACTCGATGAGGTAGCCTAGTAGGTGTCATGTCACAGCTTCTTGGCACATACTGCCCACCGTAGTTTTTGGACAAGCGAGCACTATTAGTTTGAATGCAATATACAATTGTACCACTAGATGGGAGTAATTTTTACACAGTGTCCCTTTAAACAAATTCCGTTGCAAAGAGGAGGCGCGGAGGTTCAATATCCTAATGAAAAAGAGTTAGTCGGCCAACGCTGGCACATTTTGCCGATTGTAAATTGACAAGAGAAATTGTAAACGTTCACAATCCTGCTCTGTGATATTTAATTTATCGTAATTTCTATTAACTTGTCTATTAACCAGGGCCGTTGCTACAATTCCTGGGCCCCTAGACAAGATTTACTGATGGGCCCCCCTGCGCTGAATTGTTGACGGGGGGTGGGGGGGGGGGGGGGGTGGAAGGAGCAATTGTTGACGGGGGGGGGGGGGGGGTACTATGGTAGTAATATGGGCTGGTGATAAAATAATAATTTAAAGGAATTTTTATTTATTTTTTATTTTATTTTTGGGCCCCCCCTGGGCTGTGGGCCCCTAGAGTCGTCATCACCTTTCACCCCTTATCGACGGCCCTGCGTGGCGCACATGCATGTGTTCATGCATCGTTTTTTCCTCGCTGCTGCTTGCTCCTCAGATGCGGCGAATTTCAAAACTGTCGGGCGTGGTAAATGTTGGCCCGCTCCTTTCAGTGCGTCAACAGATCTCCGACATTTTCAAATGACGTTAAATCTTAATAAACAACATGAAATTCTTAGGATTTGTTCTGTAAATTTATGTATGCATATTATTATTTTAACAAATTTTTATTTTTTATTTTTTATATGAGAGGTACCGGATCTGCCCAAATAAGTACCGGAACACAGGGAGGCCAAAATTAAGAGGTGCCGGATCTTGTTCCGGCAGGATCCGGCTCAAATTAACCACTGAGTAGGCCTATATAAAACATGTATTCAACACAGTACCATGGCTATTTAATTAGCTGGCATAACAGAGCTAACACGTTGTGACCCTTGTGGCCGACACTGGCGACACCAACACCTTTTAATTCGTTCTATAAATTACAGTTTATGTTTGTAACATACACATTAGTTGTAGATACAGTGTTACTCACCGAAAAAACTGGAGAGCACAGCTTTTAAACGATCGGTTGGTACAGTTGACCGCAGAGCAAGACATCTTGGCATCGGAATTAACAACAGGAATGAACGCAGTCGAGGTCAAGATGACGGAGATAGCAATCCTGAAAACTAGCCTCCGAATCGAGGTGAGAGTCAGCTGCTATCTGTCACTCAAGAGGCTGCGCCCCTAATTATTCATACATTTTAACCTCAAATAAAATAAAAACTAGCCTCCTAAAAAAAATTAAACCCCCTCAGTGTTGTCATGGAGATATGAACTAAACATACTGACTAGAATGGTTTTTTGGACCAGGCTGTAAATAGGTTTAATAAGACTGTGAAAACGGCCTGTTTAACATGTGAGTCCCTTTTGGTACCACCTCGTAGTGGCCACCCGGTGCTACTGCAATGTTTGTCCCTTCCGCATTGGATGCTGGTGTATCTCGCTGTGGTTGGGGCTTGGTTACCCCTTATGTTTTTTTTGCTGGCAACCGATAAACTGCGACAGTGTTACCCCTTATGTTTTATTTGACGACGACCGAAAAATATTGTGAATAGTGAATACTAGATGAATGAAAACAATAAAACAATATTCATGAACATGAAATGCATTTAGTATGTATTTTTATTTTGGATTAATATCACAAAAGGCCACATATTTACAATATATTGCACAAAAATATGAAATGGCAGATGCTTTCTACGGCTTTAAAAATGCTACTTGGCAGATCATGCTGGTAACGGGTACATATGTATAACAGTCGATTAATACAGTCGTTGAAATGTGGATATTAATATTGATATGCAAACTATATAGCTTGTTCTGTACACCGCCAGAAGGGGGCGCGCACACAGCCTCATCACTTCTAGTGTGTGTGCGTTCGTCGGTCCGTTGGTTGTGCCGGAGGCGCGGTGCAGCCCCTGTTAGAGACGCTCCCAATGCCCCGGTTCAGAACAGAAGAACCTCATTGATGTGTCAAAGAAACAAAATCAGCAGGAAAGAACAATCCTGGTTGAGGTTAAAGAGGTCTCTCACAATGTGTTATCAGAGCAGGGGGCTTTGGTCGCCAAGGAGACACACACAGACACACAAACACAGCTGCCGGGTAACACCCCCCGCTGTCGTCATGGGTACCACCAGACTCTGGGGGGGGGGGGGGGGGGGGACAGCTGCTACCTCAGCAGGGGTTCAATGTATGGGGGAGGGGAGGTCTGGCTATTGTTGTATGGGAAGGGACTGACATGTGTCCATATATATATTATGTATATATATATTTAAATGTATAGGCGTAACCTTACATAATATGCATATGCACATGTTTATATATATATATATATATATATATATATGTATATGCATATGTATGTGGTCTGTAAAGGTTTAGATGACCGACATTAGCTCTACCTGGAGATCAACTAGAGAGCAGCATAGACAAAGGGAGAGAGACAGACAGAAAGAGAGACAGACAGACAGAAACTGGATGACCCTGGTCTTGGAATGTGAAGAGAGAGCCGCCCCCCAACACACAAACCACAGACACAAACACCCTCCCCCCTCATACCCACACTCTCCCTCCCGTGTCTCCCCCGTCCCTCCTGTCTGCTGAGCAGAGAGAGAGAGCAGCACAGAGGGAGGGCTGGGGGAGACGGAGGGGAGTCATGTGACCCTGACTCCTCCCCTATGACACGGACTCCTCCCCCTATGACCCTGACTCCTCCCCCTATGACCCTGACTCCCCCCTGGGATTCCTGAGGGGGGGTGATGATCCCGTGCTATAGTACCAGTATAATACACACAGTACTGCTATAGTACCAGTATAATACACACAGTACTGCTATAGTACCAGTATAATACACACAGTACTGCTATAGTGCTAGTATAATACACACAGTACTGCTATAGTGCTAGTATAATACACACAGTACTGATATGGTACCAGTATAATACACACAGTACTGATATGGTACCAGTATAATACACACAGTACTGCTATAGTGCTAGTATAATACACACAGTACTGCTATAGTGCTAGTATAATACACACAGTACTGATATGGTACCAGTATAATACACAGTACTGATATACTGCTAGTATAATACACACAGTACTGCTATAGTGCTAGTATAATACACACAGTACTGCTATAGTGCTAGTATAATACACACAGTACTGCTATAGTACCAGTACACAGTACTGATATACCAGTATAATACACACAGTACTGCTATACTGCTAGTATAATACACAAAGTACTGCTATAGTATCAGTATAATACACACAGTACTGCTATAGTATCAGTATAATACACACAGTACTAGTATGGTACCAGTGTAATACACACAGTACTGCGATACTGCTAGTATAATACACACAGTACTGCTATAGTATCAGTATAATACACACAGTACTGCTATAGTACCAGTATAATACACACAGTACTGCTATAGTACCAGTATAATACACACAGTACTGCTATAGTGCTAGTATAATACACACAGTACTGCTATAGTATCAGTATAATACACACAGTACTGCTATAGTATCAGTATAATACACACAGTACTGCTATAGTACCAGTATAATACACACAGTACTGCTATAGTGCTAGTATAATATAATACACACAGTACTGCTATAGTGCTAGTATAATACACAGTACTGCTATAGTACTAAAGTACTGCTATAGTACTAGTATAATACACATAGTACTGCTATAGTAGTAGTATAATACACATAGTACTGCTATAGTAGTAGTATAATACACATAGTACTGCTATCGTACAAGTATAATAAGCATTAGTTAGGAATGGTATAATACACAGTACTGATATAGTACAAGTATAATACACACAGTACTGATATAGTACAAGTATAATACACACAGTACTGCTATAGTTCTAGTATAATGCACAGTACTGCTATAATACACACAGTACCGTTAGTAATAGTATAATACACAGTACTGATATAGTTCTAGTATTATACACACAGCACTGGTATATAGTACTAGTATAATACACAGTACTGCTATATAGTACTAGTATAATACACAGTACTAGTAGAATACACACAGTACTGCTATAGCACTAATATAATACACACAGTACTGCTTTAGTTCTCGTATAATACACAGTACTGTTATAGTACTAGTATAATACACAGTACTGCTATAGTACTAGATAATACACAGTACTGCTACAGTATTAGTATAATACACACAGTACTGCTATAGTACACACTACACAGTGTATGTTCTGATGGTTCCAAGAAGCGGCCCGCGGCCAACTAGGACCCCGGGGGGCGGGGCATCAATAGAGGACCAGAGTAGAGAACCAGAGCACAATAGAGTAGAATAAATACTTTATTGTTATTGTTTACATCACGTGCTTAGCACCAAAGCGCGTCACGTCGGAAGTCATATATACACGAAAACATCACAAGCGGTCTGAACCCAAACAAAGAGCGGTCATCCACGTCAACAAATGACGTCACCGGACGACCACACGGCATTCCGTCCCGGTGCGACGGACGACCCCCCGGGACCACCGGAACCCAGCTCCGGTACCGGGGGCTCCTCCCGGGACCACCTGCCGCCTAACAGCGGCTCTCGGCGGCCACGTGGTCCGAACACTTCCGTGTTCCTCGGACCTGTTCCGGTCTGTCCTGTAGACCCGCCGGTCCCTGCGAGACTCGAACCAAACCCCCCTCGAGCGGGACGAGGGTCTAGAAGGCCGCTATGGCGGGAGACCAGGGCGGCGCCATGCTGCGCAGCCGCGGCTCACGGCGCACCTTCTCCTCTCCCGCCTCGTCTCGAGCCGCCGCGTCCTTACTCAGCAGACCGGAGAAGCTCGAGCCGAACACGGAGATCAGCCCGGTGACCGTCCCCTCGGTCCCGGGGCTCTCGGAGATCATCTCGGTGACCGTCCCTTCGGTCCCGGGGCTCTCGGAGATCATCCCGGTGACCGTCCCCTCGGTCCCGGGGCCCTCAGAGATCGGTCCGGTCCCCTGGCTCTCCTCCCCCGGCGGGCAGGTCGCGGAGGCACGGCGGGTCCTCTTCGCGGGTCCGTCCGAGGCCTCGGCGCTCCGCCTCTTTCGCGCGGGGGGGCTGCAGGCCTCTTTCACATCCGTCTCCTGCGCGAGAGAGAACCCGTCCAGCGCGAGCAAAGCGCGCGTCGCCTCGAGGTCCTCGCTGGGGCTGTCCTCCTCCCCCCCGGCTGCTCTGGTCTGCGGGGTCTCCGGTGGAGCTGGGTCCGGGTGGTGGTCTCCCTGATCCGGGTCCCCGTATCCCCCCGCCGCCTCCGCGCGCGCCCACTCGTAGTATTCGCTGAGGTAGACGTGGCGCGCGGAGCGCAGCACGAGGGACACGAGCAAGTTCCGGTGCAGCTTGACGCCGCCGCGCTGCACGCGCGAGGTGTAGATCTTCCCGAGCGAGAGGCTCATGACCCGGTGCGCCTCCACCCTGTACTCCATCGGACCCAGACCCAGGAGTCTTTGTTTCCGTACTTCCGGTCGGTAGGTCTCGTACAGTCCGTGTTGTGGTCGGTAATGAGGGAGGGACTAGCTATCCGTTAATAGTCCGGATGTACCGAGGCCGGCGGTGTCGTCGTTGTTGTTGTTCCGTCTACGGCGGCTGGAGTGAGGACTCTTCTATTTATAAGGCTACTATATAGTGACACGTGGGAGCTCCGACAGCCAATAGGAAGCTGAGCCCAGCTTGAAATCTACCCCGCCATTTCCAGGCCGGCCAATGACAGCACCCCTGAGGGACACGTAACTCAGTATTTAAATACAGACACAGATATAGTAAGATAAGATATGGTAGTAAGATAGACTGATAGATAGAAACTTATAGCAAATGGCAAACACCACGTTACAAATATAATTTAAATAAGTTAATACAAAGTATAAATTTGCAAAGATACCAAATTCAAAATGCAAAAAATATAAATGGAGGAAAATAATAATATACAAGAAGAATGCTCTAATCTAAGCTAATGTCTCCATGGGTTGGGTCCGCAGGGTGTGGTGGGCAGGGCTGAGGGGGGCGGTGGGTCGGCCCGGGGCCCCGCCCCCACCCAGGGAGGGGGGGTCCAGTCTGAGGGTGGGGCCCCTGGGGAGGGGGGTCCAGTCTGAGGGTGGGGTTCCTGGGGAGGGGGGTCCAGGTAGAGGGTGGGGTTCCTGGGGGGGGGGGTCCAGGTAGAGGGTGGGGTTCCTGGGGGGGGGGGTCCAGGTAGAGGGTGGGGTTCCTGGGGGGGGGGGTCCAGGTAGAGGGTGGGGTTCCTGGGGGGGGGTCCAGGTAGAGGGTGGGGTTCCTGGGGGGGGGGGTCCAGGTAGAGGGTGGGGTTCCTGGGGGGGGGTCCAGGTAGAGGGTGGGGTTCCTGGGGGGGGGGGTCCGGTTGCTGAAGCAGATCCTCTGTCCTCGTGGGCAGAGGAGATGCTAGGACGCTCTCCGAAGGGCCGGGTCCTGGTCCAGGTCCTGGTCCACAGGGCCTGGTCCTGGTCCCGCCTTGATGAGTCCTTTTAGATATGCTGCACTCCAGCACACCACAGCTATATATATATATATATATATATATATATATATATATATATATACATATACTCCAGCACACCACAGCTATATGGTGTGCTGGAGTATATATATATATATATATATATATATATAGCTGTGGTGTGCTGGAGTGCAGCATATCTATATATATTATATATACCTACAAGATAAGATACTAAGATAGGATAAAGATAAATGCTAGTAAGCTATAGTATAATTTGTCAAATATCGAATTATTGATGTCAGATACAGTATGGCTGATGTCAGATACAGTATGGTTGATGTCAGATACAGTATGGCTGATGTCAGATACAGTATGGCTGATGTCAGATACAGTATGGTTGATGTCAGATACAGTATGGCTGATGTCAGATACAGTATGGTTGATGTCAGATACAGTATGGCTGATGTCAGATACAGTATGGTTGATGTCAGATACAGTATGGCTGATGTCAGATACAGTATGGCTGATGTCAGATACAGTATGGTTGATGTCAGATACAGTATGGCTGATGTCAGATACAGTATGGCTGATGTCAGATACAGTATGGTTGATGTCAGATACAGTATGGTTGATGTCAGATACAGTATGGCTGATGTCAGATACAGTATGGTTGATGTCAGATACAGTATGGATAAATTCAGTGTCTACATTTCTCGCTCTCTGTTCAGCTGTATCACAATGTACACCATTTACAGATCACAATAAAGCATAATAGTGTCATTGTAGTTATGATATAATGTATCAAATACACACTGTCTTTATGATGCACTTCCCCTTTAAGGGACACACAGGGAATGCCTGTCTTTATAATGCAATCCCCTTTAAGGGAACGCCCTACTATGGGATTCGGGTATTGCGTCATATCTGGCAGCGGGATTCACCATGGGAACGATTTTGTAAAAATCCCGCCTAGAAAAGCTAAATGTTGAAAAGGAGAACAGATATAAGATATTTATCTTACATGTAACAATATATTCCAACCTAAGTGTTTGTGTGTGTGTGTGTGTGTGTGTGTGTGTGTGTGTGTGTGTGTGTGTGTGTGTGTGTGTGTGTGTGTGTGTGGGGGTGGGATTGTGTGCGTGTGTGTAGGGGGGTAGGCGTGCGTGTGCGCATGCGCGCTACGTAACTAATAGGAAGTCATCTCCGCTGTCGTCGCTGTGATAGAAACCCGAGCCGGAAGTGTCGGAGTGACGCAGTGCCTGGTTTCCGGTTTCCACATGTAAACAACACCGCGCTTGGTCTCCTCTTCTCTTCCTCAACATGTCCATGGAGGATCCGTTTTTCGTGGTCAAGGGGTAAGAAAGCTCTACTGCGGACGTGTCATCTAGGACAGGAAGTCGTTTCAATACAATCTGACCCGCGGCACCGCTAGCCCAGAGGCTAAGCTAACAAGCTACATGCTACAGAACAATGAGGATTAAATGACGGATTGGTCTGAACCAATCAGCACGAAGCGCGTCATCAGATAATTGATTAATTGATTACAATACTTAACAATATATACAGATATGACTTGTGACTGCGTGATCCCCTCTTATGATGGGGTGAGGAGCCCGACAGCGTGTTGTGACATGGTGATGACGTTGTGTTGTGAAGGGATGAGGGTGACAGGGTGATGAGTGTTTTGTGACTGGCCGGGTGACAGGATGAGGAGTGTGTTGTGACGGGGAGGGTGACAGGGTGAGGAGTGTGTTGTGACGGGGTTAGGGTGACAGGGTGATGGTGTGTTGCGACAGGGTTTGGGTGACAGGGTGATGTGTGTTGTGACGGGGTTAGGGTGAGGGGTGTGTTGTGACGGGGTAAATTGACAGGGTGAGGAGTGTGTTGTGACAGGGTTAGAGTGACAGGGTGACGTTGTGTTGTGACAGGGTTAGGGTGACAGAGTGAGGGGTGTGTTGTGACGGGGTTAGGGTGACAGGGTGACAGTGTGTTGTGACAGGGTTAGGGTGATGGTGTGTTGTGACGGGGTTAGGGTGACAGGGTGAGGGTGTGTTGTGACGGGGTTAGGGTGACAGGGTGAGGGTGTGTTGTGACGGGGTTAGGGTGACAGGGTGATGGTGTGTTGTGACGGGGTGAGGGTGACAGGGTGATGGTGTGTTGTGACGGGGTGAGGGTGACAGGGTGATGGTGTGTTGTGACGGGGTTAGGGTGACAGGGTGATGGTGTGTTGTGACGGGGTTAGGGTGACAGGGTGAGGGTGTGTTGTGACGGGGTTAGGGTGACAGGGTGAGGGTGTGTTGTGACAGGGTTAGGGTGACAGGGTGAGGGTGTGTTGTGACAGGGTTAGGGTGACAGAGTGAGGGGTGTGTTGTGACGGGGTTAGGGTGACAGGGTGACAGTGTGTTGTGACGGGGTGATGAGTGTGTTGTGACAGGGTTAGGGTGACAGGGTGATGGTGTGTTGTGACGGGGTTAGGGTGACAGGGTGATGGTGTGTTGTGACGGGGTTAGGGTGACAGGGTGATGGTGTGTTGTGACGGGGTTAGGGTGACAGGGTGATGGTGTGTTGTGACGGGGTTAGGGTGACAGGGTGATGGTGTGTTGTGACGGGTTTAGGGTGACAGGGTGATGGTGTGTTGTGACGGGGTTAGGGTGACAGGGTGATGGTGTGTTGTGACGGGGTTAGGGTGACAGTGTGAGGGTGTGTTGTGACGGGGTGAGGGTGTGTTGTGACGGGGTGAGGGTGTGTTGTGACGGGGTGAGGGTGACAGGGTGAGGGTGTGTTGTGACGGGGTGAGGGTGTGTTGTGACGGGGTGAGGGTGACAGGGTGATGGTGTGTTGTGACAGGGTGAGGGTGTGTTGTGACAGGGTGAGGGTGTGTTGTGACGGGGTGAGGGTGACAGGGTGATGGTGTGTTGTGACAGGGTGATGGTGTGTTGTGACGGGGTGAGGGTGTGTTGTGACGGGGTTAGGGTGACAGGGTGAGGGTGTGTTGTGACGGGGTGAGGGTGACAGGGTGATGGTGTGTTGTGACAGGGTGATGGTGTGTTGTGACGGGGTGAGGGTGTGTTGTGACGGGGTGAGGGTGTGTTGTGACAGGGTGATGGTGTGTTGTGACGGGGTGAGGGTGTGTTGTGACGGGGTGAGGGTGTGTTGTGACAGGGTGAGGGTGTGTTGTGACAGGGTGAGGGTGTGTTGTGACGGGGTGAGGGTGTGTTGTGAGGGTGTGTTGTGACGGGGTGAGGGTGTGTTGTGAGGGTGTGTTGTGACGGGGTGAGGGTGTGTTGTGACGGGGTGAGGGTGTGTTGTGACAGGGTGAGGGTGTGTTGTGACGGGGTGAGGGTGTGTTGTGACGGGGTGAGGGTGTGTTGTGACTCAGGGAGGTGCAGAAGGCGGTGCTGTCAGCCCAGGGGCTCCACCTGCGGTGGGGCGAGCTGCTGCGGGCGCCTGGGGGCGGGGCCTCCCGGGAGGAGGCGGAGTGGACGACCAACGAGCTGAGGAACAGCCTGAGGTCCATCGAGTGGGACCTGGAGGACCTCGACGAGACCATCGATATCCTCCACACACACACACACACACACACACACACACACACACACACACACACACACACACACACACACACACACACACACACACACACACACACACACACACACACACACACACACACACACACACACACACACACACACACACACACACACCATGGATGGTGAAGGGGTGAATTGGGCCTAAAAAAAAAAAAAGTTTGGTTCCTGTTGGTTGTCAGTTGAGGTCATGGGTAGGTAGGGAATTTATTTTATTTTTTCCAGCGGCAGCGAATGATAGGTAGGTTGTTTTCATTTAAAAACGAGAAAATTCGCTCATCCTTGTACAGAATGAAGAGGTGCTGTACCAAAACGTAATTATCGTTTGCATCAATTTTTTTTTTTTTTAATTTTTTTTTTTTATAAAGCTCATAAAATGATTTGGGTCGCACATAAATTGACAGGGTCGGTCGGAAACCGGAACCAAACAATTTTTTTTTTTAGGCCTTGGTGGTGGTGTAGTGGTGTGATGGTGTAGTGGTGTGATGGTGTAGTGGTGTGATGGTGTAGTGGTGAAGTGGTGATGGTGAAGGGGTGAATTGGTGATGGTGTAGTGGTGTGATGGTGTAGTGGTGAAGTGGTGAAGGTGAATTGGTGATGGTGTAGTGGTGTGATGGTGTAGTGGTGAAGTGGTGAAGGTGAATTGGTGATGGTGTAGTGGTGTGATGGTGTAGTGGTGTAGTGGTGATGGTGAAGGGGTCACTCTGTGGAGGGTTTCTTAACGAGGTCACGTATCGTTGAGTCCAACCCGAAGAAGTTCAACCTGGACGCTCCGGAGCTCGCCAAGAGGAAGGCCTTCATCAGCGCCACCCGGAAGGAGGTCCAGGTAGGACCGGCCTCAGGGGTCAGGGGGTAGGGGTCAGGGGGTAGGACCGGCCTCAGGGGTCAGGGGGTAGGGGTCAGGGGTCAGGGGGTAGGACCGGCCTCAGGGGTCAGGGGGTAGGGGTCAGGGGGTAGGGGTCAGGGGGTAGGACCGGCCTCAGGGGTCAGGGGGTAGGGGTCAGGGGTCAGGGGGTAGGACCGGCCTCAGGGGTCAGGGGGTAGGGGTCAGGGGGTAGGACCGGCCTCAGGGGTCAGGGGGTAGGGGTCAGGGGGTAGGGGTCAGGGGGTAGGACCGGCCTCAGGGGTCAGGGGGTAGGGGTCAGGGGTCAGGGGGTAGGACCGGCCTCAGGGGTCAGGGGGTAGGGGTCAGGGGTCAGGGGGTAGGACCGGCCTCAGGGGTCAGGGGGTAGGGGTCAGGGGGTAGGGGTAGGGGTCAGGGGGTAGGACCGGCCTCAGGGGTCAGGGGGTAGGGGTCAGGGGGTAGGGGTCAGGGGGTAGGGGTCAGGGGTCAGGGGGTAGGACCGGCCTCAGGGGTCAGGGGGTAGGGGTCAGGGGGTAGGGGTCAGGGGGTAGGACCGGCCTCAGGGGTCAGGGGGTAGGGGTCAGGGGTCAGGGGGTAGGACCGGCCTCAGGGGTCAGGGGGTAGGGGTCAGGGGGTAGGACCGGCCTCAGGGGGTAGGGGTCAGGGGGTAGGACCGGCCTCAGGGGTCAGGGGGTAGGGCCGGCCTCAGGGGTCAAAGGTCAGGGGTCAGAGGTCAGGAGGTAGAACAGGCCTCAGTAGAGGTCCCTCCTAGAGGGTTCTCACCCTGCCCTGCCCCCCCTGTAGTGAGCAGTGCATACATGCATCATGCTGTCCGTACTGTAGAGCTGACAGACGTTTTTTTTCATTTAAGATTTAATGAGAAGAATGGTTGGCTGTTAGCTAGGCTAGTTGACATGCTGTTACGTGGGCTAGCTGTTAGGTAGGCTAGCTGTTAGCTTTTAGGTAGCCTAGGCTAGCTGACAGGCTATTAGGTAGGCTAGCTATTACCTAGGCTAGCTGACAGGCTATGACGTAGGCTAGCTGTTAACTTTTAGGAAGGCTAGTTGTTAGGTAGGCTAGCTGTTAGCTTTCAGGTAGGCTAGCTGTTAATCAGGCTAGTTGACAGGCTATTAGGTAGGTTAGCTGTTAGCTAGGCTAGCTGACAGGCTGTCTTTGTCTCTAGGAGATGAAGGAGCAGATGTCCAGTCCGGCCACCTTGTCCATCCCTGACAAGAACAACAGACAGGTATGAAACAATGGGGTTATACTGGTTCCACTGGGATTGT
Source organism: Gadus macrocephalus (assembly GCF_031168955.1). NCBI lineage: Eukaryota > Metazoa > Chordata > Actinopteri > Gadiformes > Gadidae > Gadus > Gadus macrocephalus. Next base: position 448,052 of record NC_082393.1, read on the forward strand.
ACCGAGATTATACTGGTTACACTGGGATATACTGAGATAATACTGGTTACACTGGGATTATATTGGTTACACTGGGATTATAAACCTTGATTATGCTGGTTAGACTGGGATTCTACTGGTTAAACTGGGATTCTACTTGTTATACTGGGATTATACTGGGGTTTTACTGGTAACAGTGGAATGATACTGGTTGAACTTGGATCATACTGGTTACACTGGGATTATACTGGGGTTATACTGGTTACACTGGGATTATACTGGTTTAACTGGGATTATACTGGGGTTACACTGGGATTATACTGGTTTCACTGGGATTATACTGGGATTCTACTGGGTACACTGGGATTATACTGGTTAAACTGGGATACCGGTAATACTGAGATTCTACTGGTTCCAGTGGGGTAATACTGGGCTGATACTGGTCAGGGGTGAGAGGTCAGCGGTGGGCTGTGTTCCAGGGGCCGGGCGGGAGTCCGGGCGGGGGTCCGGGCGGGGACCGCTACACCAGACTGGACCAGCAGCTGCAGACCGCCAACAGCCTGTTCATAGAGGAGCAGCACTCACAGCAGCAGGTGGGCACGCACGCACGCACGCACGCACGCACGCACGCACAGACACACACACGCACAGATGCACACACAGCAGCAGGCACGCACACACAGACACACACACACACACACACGCACACACAGCAGCAGGCACGCACAAGCACGCAAGCATACACACACACACACACACACACAGAAACACATACACACACACACATGTTTCTATTTGTTAGTATTTTAATATAAAGTGTGTGTGTGTGTGTGTGTGTGTGTGTGTGTGTGTGTGTGTGTGTGTAGCTGATGGCGGAGCAGCAGGACCAGCAGCTGGAGCTGGTCTCAGGGACCATCGGGGTCCTGAAGAACATGTCAGAGCGGATTGGCCTGGAGCTGGACGAGCAGGCAGTGTACGGCTCGACCCCTCACCCTCTCACTCCTCAGTCTCTCACTCCTCAGCCTCTCACTCCTCACCCTCTCACTCCTCAGCCTCTCACTCCTCAGCCTCTCACTCCTCAGCCTCTCACTCCTCAGCTTCTCACTCCTCACCCTCTCACTCCTCAGCCTCTCACTCCTCACCCTCTCACTCCTCAGCCTCTCACTCCTCAGCCTCTCACTCCTCACCCTCTCACTCCTCAGCCTCTCACTCCTCATCCTCTCACTCCTCAGCCTCTCACTCCTCAGCCTCTCTCTCACCCTCTCACTCCTCAGCCTCTCACTCCTCATCCTCTCACTCCTCATCCTCTCACTCCTCAGCCTCTCACTCCTCAGCCTCTCACTCCTCAGCCTCTCACTCCTCAGCCTCTCTCTCACCCTCTCTCTCCCCACCCTATCACTCCCCAGCCTCTCACTCCTCACCCTCTCTCTCACCCCTCAACCTCTCTCACCTCACCCTCTTACTCTTCAACCTCTCACCCTCTCACCCCTCACCTTCTCACCTCTGACTCACTCATTGTGTATCTTTAGCGAGCTGAGGTGTGTTGTGTTGTGGCAGTGAGGTTTGTTGTGTTGTGGCAGTGAGGTGTGTTGTGTTGTGGCAGTGAGGTTTGTTGTGTTGTGGCAGTGAGGTTTGTTGTGTTGTGGCAGTGAGGTTTGTTGTGTTGTGGTAGTGAGGTTTGTTGTGTTGTGGCAGTGAGGTTTGTTGTGTTGTGGCAGTGAGGTTTGTTGTGTTTTGGCAGTGAGGTTTGTTGTGTTGTGGCAGTGAGGTTTGTTGTGTTGTGGCAGTGAGGTTTGTTGTGTTTTGGCAGTGAGGTTTGTTGTGTTGTGCACAGTGAGCTTTGTTGTGTTGTGGCAGTGAGGTTGTGTTGTTGTGTTGTGCACAGTGAGCTGGTTGTGTTGTTGTGTTAAGGTTGTGTTGTTGTGTTAAGGTTGTGTTGTTGTGTTGTGCACAGTGAGCTGGTTGTGTTGCGTTGTTGTGTTAAGGTTGTGTTGTTGTGTTGTTGTGTAGCATGCTGGATGACTTCACCCACGAGGTCGACAACACGCACTCCAAGCTGGACAACGTGATGAAGAAGCTGGCGAAGGTGTCCCACATGACCAGCGGTACGGCCCCCGAGTACAGCAGGAGTACTAGTACTACTGTACACACAGTACGGTATACTACCGTAGTATTAGTATAGTAGTATTACTGAAGGTGTCCCACATGACCAGCGGTACGGCCCCCGAGTACAGCAGAGTACTAGTACTACTGTACACACAGTACGGTATACTACCGTAGTATTAGTATAGTAGTATTACTGAATGTGTACAGTAATCATACTATAATACTACATTCAGTAGTATTAATGTATGCATACAGTAAGTAATATCACCATAGTATTACTGTACACATACAGTTAGTAATACTACCATAGTAGTATTATAGTAGTACCGGTATAACTAGTATGACTAGTATAGTACTACTATAATACTACGGTAGTATTACTTACTCTATGTGTGCAGTATTACTACTATAGCACTACTTTGGTAGTATTCCTTACTGTATGCGTCTCATTCTAATGGTATTTCTTATGTTCTGTATAGTGTGTGTGTGTGTGTGTGTGTGTGTGCGTGTTGTGTTAACGTGTTGTGTTGACGTGTTGTGCGTTGACGTGTTGTGTGTTGACGTGTTGTGTGTGGTGTGTTGACCTGTTGTGTTGACCTGTTGTGCGTTGACCTGTTGTGTGTGGTGTGTTGACCTGTTGTGCGTGTGTTGCAGACCGGCGCCAGTGGTGTGCGATCGGGGTCCTGCTCCTCATCCTCCTGGTGGTCCTGATGCTGTTCTTCATCCTCTGATCCTCCTCTTCATCACAAGACAGTCTCCGCTCAGCCAGGAGACCCAAGACCCGGACCCCCTAGAGACCTGGACCCCCGAGAGACCCGGACCCCCGAGAGACCCGGACCCCCTAGAGACCCGGACCCCCGAGAGACCCGGACCCCCGAGAGACCCGGACCCCCTAGAGACCCGGACCCCCGAGAGACCCGGACCCCCGAGAGACCCGGACCCCCGAGAGACCCGGACCCCCGAGAGACCCGGACCCCCGAGAGACCCGGACCCCCTAGAGACCCAGACCCCCTAGAGACCCGGACCCCCTAGAGACCCGGACCCCCTAGAGACCTGGACCCCCCCAGACCCCCTAGAGACCCGGACCCCCTAGAGACCCGGACCCCCTAGAGACCCGGACCCCCCAGAGACCTGGACCTGGTCTGGTCTAGTCTGTACTGGTCTCTACTGGTCCGGTCCAGACTCTACTAGACTCTCTTGCTCTGTTGTGACTGATTAGACTTGACTTGTCTCTCCTGGTGTCTCAGTCTCTCCTGGTCTCTCTCAGTCTCTCCTGGTCTCTCCTGGTCTCTCCCGGTCTCTCAGTTTCTCCCGGTCTCTCAGTCTCTCCTGGTCTCTCCGTCTCTCTCTCAGTCTCTCCCGGTCTCTCAGTCTCTCCTGGTCTCTCCTGGTCTCTGTCTCTCCTGGTCTCTCCTGGTCTCTCAGTCTCTCCTGGTTTCTCAGTCTCTCCTGGTTTCTCCCGGTCTCTCAGTCTCTCCTGGTCTCTCCTGGTCTCTCTCAGTCTCTCCTGGTCTCTCAGTCTCTCCTGGTCTCTCCTGGTCTCTCTCAGTCTCTCCTGGTCTCTCCTGGTCTCTCTCAGTCTCTCCTGGTCTCTCAGTCTCTCCTGGTCTCTCCTGGTCTCCTAGTTTCTCCTGGTCCAGTTATTCCAACCCTCTGGTTGATGTTTTATTGTTTTAATGTCTCCTCTGTCTGCACTAACGTCACCACGGTAACGGTCCTTGACGGACTGGAGACACTGGGACATACGAGGAGAGAGAGGACCTCCCCAGGACCCCCCCCCCCCCCACACACACACACACACACACTCCCCCCTCCCCCTCTCTTCTGTTTGTGGTGCGTTTGAAGTTTACTGATGAACGGGGGGAGTGGCTGGGAACCACGACTGAAGAGGATCGACCATCCTGGACCCCCTCCCCCCTGGACCCCCTCCCCCCTGGACCCCCTCCCCCCCTCCCTGTCCAGGTGGTATTGGTACCCCCAGTCCCTCCTGGACTCCTAATGAGCCCTGGACCAGTGGTTCTGGACCAGTGGTTCTGGACCAGTGGTTCCTCCTAACGAGCCCTGGACCAGTGGTTCTGGACCAGTGGTTCTGGACCAGTGGTTCCTCCTAATGAGCTCTGGACCAGTGGTTCTTGACCAGTGGTTCCTCCTAACGAGCCCTGGACCAGTGGTTCTGGACCAGTGGTTCCTCCTAACGAGCCCTGGACCAGTGGTTCTGGACCAGTGGTTCCTCCTAATGAGCCCTGGACCAGTGGTTCTGGACCAGTGGTTCTGGACCAGTGGTTCCTCCTAATGAGCCCTGGACCAGTGGTTCTGGACCAGTGGTTCCTCTGGTACTGTAGTGTTATGTGTTCGTTATGAGTTGTTTTGATGCTGGTAAGACACTATGTGTTGACTGTATTCTGGTACAGGACGGTGGACCAGGTACCTAGGTACCTCGTCCATGGTCTCTGCGATGGTTTGATCATGTAAATATGAACGAGGGGTCGGGCCTCCCGCTGACCTTCGACCTATGTCTGTCTGATAGCCTGCTTGACCTATGAACTCTGACCGTCTGCACGGATCAGACATGGGAATCATTTCAATAAAAGCTGAAACATGTCAGTTCACCGTGAGTGTGGTCTCGCCTGGTGTGGGAGGGGCTTTCTGAAGGGGGCGTGGTCTCCACTGGTGTGGGAGGGGCTTTCTGAAGGGGGCGTGGTCTCCACTGGTGTGGGAGGGGCTGAAGGAGGGGGCGTCAGGATGCATGAATCAGTCCTGTATTAAAATACATAACGAGGCAACAACAAGGGGTTCAAATGATGAAGTAAAACACAACACGTCTGTAGTCCACCTAGGGAGGGGGACCCCCGAGAGTCTGGGGTCCCCAGGGTCTGGGGGACCCCGAGGGGGGACCAGCTGAAGGCCTCATGAACAGGGTGAAGGCGCCTCGGTCTGCTGGTTATTCAGTCTCACTGCCCTCGATGGGACCAGGGGGTCCCCAGGGTGGGGGGCCCCTAGAGGGGGAGCACTAGTGACCCCTAGAGTACTAGTGACCCCTAGAGCACTAGTGACCCCTAGAGTACTAGTGACCCCTAGAGCACTAGTGACCCCTAGAGCACTAGTGACCCCTAGAGGAGGAGCACTAGTGACCCCTAGAGCACTAGTGACCCCTAGAGGGGGAGCACTAGTTAACTAGTCAACTACATAATATAGTATATATATACTGTGGTAATATCAACTATATTATATAGTATATATATATACTGTGGTAATATCAACTATATTATATAGTATATACAGTATATACTGTGGTAATATCAACTATATTATATAGTATATATATACTGTGGTAATATCAACTATATTATATAGTATATACAGTATATACTGTGGTAATATCAACTATATTAGATAGTATATACAGTATATACTGTGGTAATATCAACTATATTAGATAGTATATATATACTGTGGTAATATCAACTATATTATATAGTATATACAGTATATACTGTGGTAATATCAACTATATTAGATAGTATATACAGTATATACTGTGGTAATATCAACTATATTAGATAGTATATATATACTGTGGTAATATCAACTATATTATATAGTATATACAGTATATACTGTGGTAATATCAACTATATTATATAGTATATATATACTGTGGTAATATCAACTATATTATATAGTATATACAGTATATACTGTGGTAATATAAACTATATTAGATAGTATATACAGTATATACTGTGGTAATATCAACTATATTAGATAGTATATATATACTGTGGTAATATCAACTATATTATATAGTATATACAGTATATACTGTGGTAATATCAACTATATTAGATAGTATATACAGTATATACTGTGGTAATATCAACTATATTATATAGTATATACAGTATATACTGTGGTAATATCAACTATATTAGATAGTATATATATACTGTGGTAATATCAACTATATTATATAGTATATACAGTATATACTGTGGTAATATCAACTATATTATATAGTATATACAGTATATACTGTGGTAATATCAACTATATTAGATAGTATATACAGTATATACTGTGGTAATATCAACTATATTATATAGTATATACAGTATATACTGTGGTAATATCAACTATATTAGATAGTATATATATACTGTGGTAATATCAACTATATTATATAGTATATACAGTATATACTGTGGTAATATCAACTATATTATATAGTATATACAGTATATACTGTGGTAATATCAACTATATTATATAGTATATACAGTATATACTGTGGTAATATCAACTATATTATATAGTATATACTGTGGTAATATCAACTATATTATATAGTATATACAGTATATACTGTGGTAATATCAACTATATTAGATAGTATATACATACTGTGGTAATATCAACTATATTATATAGTATATACAGTATATACTGTGGTAATATCAACTATATTATATAGTATATACAGTATATACTGTGGTAATATCAACTATATTAGATAGTATATATATACTGTGGTAATATCAACTATATTATATAGTATATACAGTATATACTGTGGTAATATCAACTATATTAGATAGTATATATATACTGTGGTAATATCAACTATATTATATAGTATATACAGTATATACTGTGGTAATATCAACTATATTATATAGTATATACAGTATATACTGTGGTAATATCAACTATATTAGATAGTATATATATACTGTGGTAATATCAACTATATTATATAGTATATACAGTATATACTGTGGTAATATCAACTATATTAGATAGTATATACATACTGTGGTAATATCAACTATATTATATAGTATATACAGTATATACTGTGGTAATATCAACTATATTATATAGTATATACAGTATATACTGTGGTAATATCAACTATATTAGATAGTATATATATACTGTGGTAATATCAACTATATTATATAGTATATACAGTATATACTGTGGTAATATCAACTATATTAGATAGTATATATATACTGTGGTAATATCAACTATATTATATAGTATATACAGTATATACTGTGGTAATATCAACTATATTATACAGTATATACTGTGGTAATATCAACTATATTAGATAGTATATATATACTGTGGTAATATCAACTATATTATATAGTATATACAGTATATACTGTGGTAATATCAACTATATTAGATAGTATATATATACTGTGGTAATATCAACTATATTATATAGTATATACAGTATATACTGTGGTAATATCAACTATATTATATAGTATACACAGTATATACTGTGGTAATATCAACTATATTAGATAGTATATATATACTGTGGTAATATCAACTATATTATATAGTATATACAGTATATACTGTGGTAATATCAACTATATTATATAGTATATATATACTGTGGTAATATCAACTATATTAGATAGTATATATATACTGTGGTAATATCAACTATATTATATAGTATATACAGTATATACTGTGGTAATATCAACTATATTAGATAGTATATACAGTATATACTGTGGTAATATCAACTATATTATATAGTATATATATACTGTGGTAATATCAACTATATTAGATAGTATATATATACTGTGGTAATATCAACTATATTATATAGTATATACAGTATATACTGTGGTAATATCAACTATATTAGATAGTATATATATACTGTGGTAATATCAACTATATTATATAGTATATACAGTATATACTGTGGTAATATCAACTATATTATATAGTATATACAGTATATACTGTGGTAATATCAACTATATTATATAGTATATAAATACTGTGGGGGCTACGTGCCTGGACCCCGGGGGGGGGGTTGCCTGGAGGCGCCCGCTGAGGGGAGGGTCTGCTCTGCCCCCCCCAGTCTGCTCCTCCACCTGCCCCCCCCACCGTGTGCTACTGTACCTGCTCCTCCATCCCCCTCAGACCACCTAGTGGCCGCGACTGGAGGTACAGGTTTATAGTGTGGGGGTGTGGCGCCACCTAGTGGCCGCGGCTGGAGGTACAGGTTTATAGTGTGGGGGTGTGGCGCCACCTAGTGGCCGCGACTGGAGGTACAGGTTTATAGTGTGGGGGTGTGGCGCCACCTAGTGGCCGCGGCTGGAGGTACAGGTTTATAATGTGGGGATGTGGCGTCACCTAGTGGCCGCGGCTGGAGGTACAAGTTTATATTGTGGGGGTGTGGCGCCACCTAGTGGCCGCGGCTGGAGGTATAGGTTTATAGTGTGGGGTCAGAGGTCAGTGAGGGCGGTGGAAGGAGACAGGAAGCAGTTTGTGCTTATCTCAGACTTTAATAAAACACTAGCAGAGTTTTAGCAGCTCATGGAAGAAACAGACAGACAGACAGAAAAACAGGTGTCTGTCTCACAGCTAGACACACAGACTCAATCCTTCCCCCTGAGGTCAGAGGTTATTCTGTTACACGCAAGACACGCTAGACGACATCATCAGGAGAGAGAGAGGGAGAGACAGAGACAGAGAGAGAGAGAGGATATTGCTATCAATATTAACAATAAAAAGAAAACATAAATATTGGCAACATTATTCATTTTCCATTGACTGATCGTTGTCGTCCCCATGGTAACGGCTGAAGCCAGTGACTGATCGTTTTTGTCCCCATGGTAACGGCTGAAGCCTTGTGGACGCGTTGTGCATTAAGTCTCTTATTAATCGTTTATTTAGAGATGGGCGTTAATCGGTAGATCTCCATGGAGACGCCTGGTTGGCATGGTAACGCATGCAGCCAGAAAGGGCTGCTACCTGGCTTATTGCTAAGAGCTAACCGGCAGCACTAATGGCGCCGTTTCACCCGAGGGTGCGGTCGGTGCAGTCTGCAAGGCGCGGCACGGTTCGCAATTTCCACCGCCAAAAGTGGGCGTGGCCCGGACTGAGCCGTACTCGTCTTGCAGTACTCCTCCGTTGGGGTTCCGAGACGCCTGAAAGTGTGCCGGCAAGTTGGAGCTACACACGTCATCCGTTGATTGGTCGACAGAATCGTCACTTCCGTGCGACAGGGGGATAATGACAAACAAACACAGTACCAGCGAGGTATTTCTGGACAACGGCGAAAGCTTCGTTTATTGAAGAAAATGTTGCGCAAAAGTTTGAGGTCCTTCTCGGACGTCAAAGGAAACAAAACGCAAAGCTAAAGCCTGCATCCAGCTAGCTAGCTACGCATTATAGCAAGCGGCAGGCTACGATAGCTAGCTAAGAAGTGCAGTAAGCTCCGCGTTATGCTAGCTACCTAGGCAGTGTAGCTTTCTCCAGGATATTCTAGCTAGCAGGCTACGCTAGCTAGCTAGGTAAGATAGCAGGTCATGGGCTCGCCTGTGTGTGTGTGTGTGTGTGTGTGTGTGTGTGTGTGTGTGTGTGTGTGTGTGTGTGTGTGTGTGTGGTGTGTGTGTGTTAGGACAGGACCCTCAGGACCACTGTGCCGCTCTGTCTCTTTAAGAGAGCGACCGCCTGCTCGTGCGTCGCTCGCTCTAAGCTCTCCCCGTTCACACTCAGGATCTGATCACCCCGACGCAGCCGGCCGTCCGAGGCAGCCGCCCCCTGAGAGAGAGAGAGAGAGAGAGAGAGAGAGAGAGAGAGAGAGAGAGAGAGAGAGAGAGAGAGAGAGAGAGAGAGAGAGAGAGAGAGGATATTTGGACCTTATTGGTTGTGATCATACATGGCGACAGCAGTGGTGGCTATGGTGAAGGTACTGGTTGCTATGCAGAAGGTACTGGTTGCTATAGCGAGGGCAGTGGTTGGTATGGTGAGGGCAGTGGATGCTATGGTGACGGTACTGGTTACTATGGTGGAGGGACTGGTTAGTATGGCAAGGGCAATGGTTGCTATGGTGAAGGTAGTTGTTGCTATGGTGGAGATACTGGTTACTATGACAAGAGCAGTGGTTGCTATGGCGACGCTAGTGGTTGCTATGGTGAAGGTACTGACTGCTATGGTGAAGGTTCTGGTTGCTATGGTGAAGGTTCTGGTTGCTATGGTGAAGGTTCTGGTTGCTATGGTGAGGCCAGAGGTTGCTATGGCGAGGCCAGTGGTTGCTATGATGAAGGGACTGGTTGCTAAGGCGAGGCCGGTGGTTGCTAGGCGTACCTTGCTGAAGACGGTCTTGACGTATATGGGCAGGTCCCCGTGGGGGCTGCTGAACCCGCCCACGATGCTGAAGCCCAGACCCTCGGGACCCTTCAGTAGGGCCACGGCTAGGGGGCCCGGGGCCCTGAGACACACACACACACACACACACACACACACACACACACACACACACACACACACACACACACACACACACACACACACACACACACACACACACACACACACACAATCAGCATTGACACATCCACATACACAGTAGGGCCCTTACTGCAACACACACACAAAGAATATCCATGTGTGGGTGTGTTTGTGCGTGTGCGTACTCTGGCTCTGCGTGGACCGCTGGTAGGTTGGGTTAGGGTTAGGGTTAGGGTTAGGGTTAGGGTTAGGGTTAGGGTTAGTGGTTAGGGTTAGGGTTAGGGTTAGGGTTAGGGTTAGAATATCCATGTGTGGGTGTGTTTGTGCGTGTGCGTACTCTGGCTCTGCGTGGACCGCTGGTAGGTTGGACAGATTCTCCACCTGACTGGTCACCGCACCGATGTTAGTGTCGGCTACCACCTGGACACACACACACACACACACACACACACACACACACACACACACACACTCAAGGTGAGTACCTTGGTGGTCACAACAGAGGATACCTGTGTGTGTGTGTGTGTGTGTGTGTGTGTGTGTGTGTGTGTGTGTGTGTGTGTTACCTCCAGGGTGAGGGGTGTGTCAGAGTCTCTCTTCAGGAGGTCGACGACCTCAGAGTGAGAAAAACCATCGAGACGAACGCCGTCAATACTGACCACCCGGTCCCCCACCTCCACACACACACACACACACACACACACACACACACACACACACACACACACACACACACACACACACACACACACACAGTGTCAATCACACACATCATCAATAATTATGTGTGTTTATATTTATTTTGTGTATCTATTACGTGTGCGTATGTGTGCATAACGTGTGTGTGTGTGTGTGTATAAAGTGTGTATAATGTGTGTGTGTATGTATGGTTTGTAAGTATGGTGTGTGTGTGTGTGTGTGTGTGTGTGTGTGTGTGTGTGTGTGTGTATGTATAGTGTGTATAGTGTGTTTGTGTGTGTGTGTGTGTGCGCACTCACGCGTGCGTGTGTGTGTATAATTTGTGTGTGTTTATAATGTATGTGCGTGTGTGCGTGCGTTTGTGTGTACCTTGAGCTGCTGGCTCCTAGCCGCTACTCCGTTAGCTTGGATCATAGCGATGAAGACCGGGAGGTCCCCCAGTGGGCTGCCCCGCCCCCCCGCGATGGACACGCCCAGACTGTCCCTGGAGCCCTGCACACAGCCACTCACATCACTGCCTGCCCGATCACATGTCCAGCTCAGCCAATCACATCATTTCAGGGTCACATGACCTTACCCGCGTGATCTGGACGGTCCGGACATCCTGGGGTCCCACTGTTAACACATGACATCACAACATGACATCACAACATGACATGACATCACAACATGACATCACATCACAACATGACATCACATAACATCATGACATCACAACGGGAAATCAGGACATGACATCACAACATCAAATCACATGACCACATGACGTCACAACCCGACATTGCAGCGTGACATCACAGCATGACATCACATCATGACATCACAGCATGACATGACATCATGACATCACAGCATGACATCACAGTGAATCAGAACATTCTCCTACCGGTGTTGTTGGAAGACGAGATGTTGCCGGGGGTGATGCTTGCCGTAGGGTCAGAGGTCACCTCAGGGACCTGGGAGGGGGCGGGGCTTTCCGCCCGGGGGGGCGGAGTCACAAAACTTGAGCAGCTTCCATCTTGATCCATCTGAGAGGAAACACACATTTAAACACAGTGACACACACACACAGTGACACACACACACACACACACACACACACATAGACAAACCCCCACCTGGCTACTCTGGGACGTCTGTCTGGAGGGGGTCCATGTTGCCGCCTTCAGACGTCCCACCTCCAGATGAACACACCCTCTGGTACACTGCAACACACACACACACACCCTCTGGTACACTGCAACACACACACACACACACACACACACACTCACACCCTCTGGTACACTGCAACACACACACACACACTCACACCCTCTGGTACACTGCAACACACACACACACACACACTCACACCCTCTGGTACACTGCAACGCACACACACACACACACACCCTCTGGTACACTGCAACACACACACACACACACCCTCTGGTACACTGCAACACACACACACACACACACACACACACATACACCCTCTGGTACACACACACACACACACACACACACACCCTCTGGTACACACACACAGTCTATATGTTTAGTCTATATTTTAAGTCTATATATATGTTTAGTCTATATATATAGATGTGTAGTCTATATGTTTAGTGTATATGTTTAGTGTATCTGTTTATTCTATATGTTTGGTCTATATGTTGAATGTATGTATATGTTTAGTCTATATGTTTATTGTATATGTATGTTTAGTGTATATGTTTTGTGTGCATATGTTTAGTGTATATGATTAGTGTATATACATGTTTAGTGTATATGTTCAGTCTATATATATGTTTAGTCTATTGTTTAGTCTATATGTTTAGTGTATATGTTTAGTGTATATATGTTAAGTCTATGTTTAGTCTATATGTTTAGTGTGTATATATATATGTTTAGGCTGTATGTTTAGTCTATATGTTTAGTGTATATGTTTAGTCTATCTATATATGTTTAGTGTATATATATGTTTAGTCTATCTATATATGTTTAGTCTATATGTTTAGTGTATATATATATGTTTAGTCTATATGTTTGGTGTAGATATATGTTTAGTCTATCTATATATGTTTAGTCTATATGTTTAGTGTATATATATGTTTAGTCTATCTATCTATGTTTAGTCTATATGTTTAGTGCATATACATGTTTAGTCTATCTATATATGTTTAGTGTATATACGTATATGTTTAGTCTATATGTTTAGTGTATATATATGTTTAGTCTATCTATATATGTTTAGTCTATATGTTTAGTGTATATATATGTTTAGTCTATCTATATATGTTTAGTCTATATGTTTAGTGTATATATATGTTTAGTCTATCTATATATGTTTATTCTATATGTTTAGTGCATATATATGTTTAGTCTATCTATATATGTTTAGTCTATATGTTTAGTGTATATATGTTTAGTCTATCTATATATGTTTTGTGTATATATATGCTTAGTCTATATGTTTAGTGTATATATATGTTTAGTCTATCTATAGATGTTTAGTCTATATGTTTAGTGTATATATGTTTAGTCTATCTATATATGTTTTGTGTATATATATGCTGAGTCTATATGTTTAGTGTATATATATGTTTAGTCTATCTATATATGTTTAGTCTATCTATATATGTTTAGTGTATATATATATGTTTAGTGTCTATATATGTTTAGTCTATATATATCTTTAGTCTATATGTTTAGTGTATATATGTTTGGTCTATCTATATATGTTTAGTCTATCTATATATGATTAGTGTATATATATATGTTTAGTGTATATATATGTTTAGTCTACATGTATATGTTAAGTGTATATATATGTTTAGTCTATCTATATATGTTTAGTCTATATGTTTCGTGTATATATATGCTTAGTCTATATGTTTAGTGTATATATATGTTTAGTCTATCTATATATGTTTAGTCTGTACCTTGAGCATGGCTGCGACGGCCTCCTGGTTGGCGTGTCTAACCTGCTCCC
>NC_082393.1:467095-472095 GCF_031168955.1 Gadus macrocephalus
GTAGTGGAGGTGGTGGAGGAGGAGGTGGAGGTGGTGCAGGTGAGGTAGTGATGGTGTCTGGTACCTTGATGCTGCTGGTGGGGTTCTGGTTCTCCTTCACACTCCTCAGACCACTGCTACTGGTCCTGGTCTGGCTACCAGTACCAGCATGAGCTCCAGTACCGGTACCAGTACTGGCACTGGTCTTGATGCTCTGCTGAGAGAGCTCAACTACAGCCTGTAGGAAGAACACACAAGTGTAACTACCGTGTGTGTGTGTGTGTTCGTGTGTGTGTGGGTGTGTGTGTCTGTGTGTCTGTGTGTGTGTGTTGTGGCATCCCGGGCCCGACACGGCGGCCCTGGAAGCCCAGAGGGCAGGTAATACAGGCAGTCTACCACCCTTTTCCCCCAGAAGGCGCCAAGGGCCGCATTGGCACGGCCCCACTCAAGGCCAACAGGAGACCCCTGTACCAGGCCAATCAGACCCAGGTGAGGGCTATATAAGAGAAGCTGAGACGTAGTCTAGAGGCAGGAGGTAAGTGACCCATGTAGGAGCCGAGAGCGGACTGAGATTCCCTACCTGGACGGACCTTGGCCCCAGGACCCGGTCTAGAGAAGACCACAGGACTACACGGAAGGACCTCCTCACCTGGATACCGGGACAGCATGTGAGACACGACCACAGCGTCCCCAGTGGCTCACGGAGCCCACACTCTCTTTAGTTATAGTTTGCATTGACGGGTGATTCCCCTTTTTTCCGTTCTTTGGATTTAATAAACGTGCCTTGTTGGCAGTTTGAGCATCAGAGACTCTTGTTCATTGATCGGAGGCGGGCTGATAGAACCGGGTTACCACAGTGTGTCTGTATGTGTGTGCGTGGGTGTTTGTGTGTGTGTGTCTGTGTGTGTGTCTGTGTGTGCGTGCTGACCTTGGTCTCTACGGTGGGGGGGCCCTGGGTGTCAGGAGCAGCGGCCGACACACGGTCTGGAGAATCAGCCTGTAACACGCACGCACGCACGCGCACACGCACGCACGCACGCGCACACGCACGCACGCACGCACGCACGCACGCACGCACGCACGCGCACACGAACACGCAGACACGAACGCACACGCACGCAGATGCAGACGCAGACGCAGACATGCACGCACACACACAGACACACAGACAGACAGAAGGTAGAACCGGTTCTGTGATGCAATGGCTTCACTGTGTTTACATATTGATATAAATCGAGTGTGTGTGTGTGTGTGTGTGTGTGTGTGTGTGTGTGTGTGTGTGTGTGTGTGTGTGTGTGTGTGTGTGTGTGTGTGTGTGTGTGTGTGTGCCGACCTTGGGGGAGATGGTGTTGAGGGAGGAGGGGGGGTTGGGGAAGGGAGTGACAGCCATTTGATTGACAGCATCCTCATTCCTAGAGACAGACACACAGAGACAGACAGACAGACAGAGACACACAGAGACAGACAGACGGAGAGACAGACAGACAGACAGACAGACAGACACACACACAGACACTACCATTAGTACCAACATTGCTATGCAAAGACAGGATATTTGGTATTTTACATTACCCAGCATGCCCTGTGTCCTACCTCACCACTACATTACCCAGCATGCCCTGTGTCCTACCTCACCACTACATTACCCAGCATGCCCTGTGTCCTACCTCACCACTACATTACCCAGCATGCCCCGTGTCCTACCTCACCACTACATTACCCAGCATGCCCTGTGTCCTACCTCACCACTACATTACCCAGCATGCCCTGTGTCCTACCTCACCACTACATTACCTAGCATGCCCTGTGTCCTACCTCAACACTACATTACCCAGCATGCCCTGTGTCCTACCTCACCAGTACATTACCCAGCATGCCCTGTGTCCTCCCTCACCACTACATTACCCAGCATGCCCTGTTTCATACCTCACCCCTACATTACCCAGCATGCCCTGTTTCATACCTCAGTAGGAGGAGTTTGACCTTGGGGGCAGAGCTCTTGATTATGGCGGAGGCATTCTGATGACTGCGTCCATACAACACCTGGCTGTTAATCTAGAGACAGACAGGTAGAGAGAGACAGGTAGAGAGACAGACAACACCTGGCTATTAATCTAGAGACAGACAGGTCGAGAGACAGACAGGTAGAGAGACAGACAGGTAGAGAGACAGACAACACCTGACTGTTAATCTAGAGACAGACAGGTAGAGAGACAGACAGGTAGAGAGACAGACAGGTAGAGAGACAGACAGGTAGAGAGACAGACAGGTAGAGAGACAGACAACACCTGGCTGTTAATCTAGAGACAAACGGGTAGAGACAGACAACACCTGACTGTTAATCTAGAGACAGACAGGTGGAGAGACAGACAGGTAGAGAGACAGATGGGTACAGAGACAGACAGGTAGATAGACAGACGGGCAGCGAGACAGACGGGTAGAGACAGACGGGCAGAGAGACAGACGGGTAGAGAGACAGACGGGTAGAGAGACAGACGGGCAGACAGACAGACGGGTAGAGACAGACGGGTAGAGACAGACGGGTAGAAACAGACGGGCAGAGAGACAGATGGGTAGAGAGACAGACGGGTAGAGAGACAGACGGGCAGAGAGACAGACAGACAGAGAGACAGACGGGCAGAGACAGACGGGTAGGGACAGACGGGCAGAGAGACAGACGGGCAGAGAGACAGACTGGTAGAGACAGACGGGTAGAGAGACAGACTGGTAGAGACAGACGGGTAGAGAGACTGACGGGTAGAGAGACAGACGGGCAGAGAGACAGACTGGTAGAGACAGACGGGTAGAGAGACAGACGGGCAGAGAGACAGACGGGCAGAGAGACAGACTGGTAGAGACAGACGGGTAGAGAGACAGATGGGTAGGGAGACAGACGGGCAGAGAGACAGACGGGTAGAGAGACAGACGGGTTGAGAGACAGACGGTTTGAGACAGACGGGTAGAGAGACAGACGGGTAGAGACAGACGGGCAGAGAGACAGACGGGCAGACAGACAGACGGGTAGAGAGACAGACGGGCAGAGAGACAGACAGACAGAGAGACAGACGGGTAGAGAGACAGACGGGTAGAGACAGACGGGTAGAGACAGGCGGGCAGCGAGACAGACGGGCAGACAGACAGACGAGCAGAGACAGACGGGCAGAGAGACAGACTGGTAGAGACAGACGGGTAGAGAGACAGACGGGTAGAGACAGACGGGTAGAGACAGACGGGCAGAGAGACAGACGGGTAGAGAGACAGACGGGTAGACAGACAGACGGGCAGAGAGACAGACGGGCAGAGACAGACGGGTAGGGACAGACGGGCAGAGAGACAGACGGGCAGAGAGACAGACTGGTAGAGACAGACGGGTAGAGAGACAGACGGGCAGAGAGACAGACGGGCAGAGAGACAGACTGGTAGAGACAGACGGGTAGAGAGACAGACGGGTAGGGAGACAGACGGGCAGAGAGACAGACGGGTAGAGAGACAGACGGGCAGACAGACAGACGGGTAGAGACAGATGGGTTGAGACAGACGGGTAGAGAGACAGACGGGCAGAGAGACAGACGGGCAGACAGACAGACGGGTAGAGAGACAGACGGGCAGAGGGACAGACAGACAGAGAGACAGAGGGGTAGAGAGAAAGACGGGTAGAGACAGACGGGTAGAGACAGACGGGCAGCGAGACAGACGGGCAGACAGACAGACGAGCAGAGACAGACGGGCAGAGAGACAGACGGGTAGAGACAGACTGGCAGAGACAGACGGGTAGAGACAGACGGGCAGAGAGACAGACTGGTAGAGACAGACGGGTAGAGAGACAGACGGGTAGAGACAGACTGGCAGAGACAGACGGGTAGAGACAGACGGGCAGAGAGACAGACTGGTAGAGACAGACGGGTAGAGAGACAGACGGGTAGAGACAGACTGGCAGAGACAGACGGGTAGAGACAGACGGGCAGAGAGACAGACTGGTAGAGTCAGACGGGCAGAGACAGACGGGTAGAGACAGACGGGTAGAGAGACAGACGGGTAGAGACAGACTGGCAGAGACAGACGGGTAGAGACAGACGGGTAGAGAGACAGACGGGCAGACAGACAGACGGGCAGAGACAGACGGGTAGAGACAGACGGGTAGAGACAGACTGGCAGAGACAGACGGGTAGAGACAGACGGGTAGAGAGACAGACGGGCAGACAGACAGACGGGCAGAGACAGACCTCCAGCAGCTGGTCCCCCACCCTGACGGCCCCGTGGCGGGCGGCGGGGCCCCCGGGGGTCAGCCCCACCACGTAGATGCTGAGCCGGCTGCGGTCGCGGGCCCCGGCCAGGCTGAGGCCCAGGCCCTGGGGCTCCTTCTCCAGCTCCACACTCAGCAGCTCCCCCGGGAGCGCCTGGTAGCGCTGCAGCACGCCCCTCTGGGGAGACAAGGGTCAGCCCGGGGCCCCAAGGCCTGGGGCCCAAAGGCCACAGAGACCTGGGGCCACAGAGACCTGGGGCCCAAAGGCCTGGGGCCTGGGGGCACAGAGACCTGGAGGCCTGGGGCCACAGAGACCTGGAGGCCTGGGGCCACAGAGACCTGGGGCCACAGAGACCTGGGGCCACAGAGACCTGGGGCCTGAGAAGGGCCTCTCTGTGAGCGGACCTCACGCACCACACACACACGCACACACACACACGCACACACCCCACACACGCACAATAACAATACACAAACACGAAAGCAAGACAGTGGACTCAACATGAGCGGCAGACAGACAGAACTACAGACAGACAGACAGAACTACAGACAAATGACAGACCGACAGACAGACAGACAGACTACAGACAGATGACAGAACTACAGACAGAGAGGCTCTTAAACTGAGACTGAGACTGAAACTGAAACCTAAGACTGAGCCTCGATACTGGAGAGACTGCAGACTGGAGACTAATGACTGCAGACTGGAGACTAATGACTGCAGACTGGAGACTAATGACTGCAGACTGTAGAGTGAAGACTAATGACTGCAGACTGT
>NC_082393.1:473245-488245 GCF_031168955.1 Gadus macrocephalus
GGAGAGAGAGAGAGGAGAGAGAGAGAGAGAGAGAGAGAGAGAGAGAGAGAGGGGATCGATGGAGAGAGAGAGAGAGGGAGAGATGGTGTTGCTGTTATATTTCTCACCCTGCAACACACCCCCTCGCTCTCTCCCCCTCTCTCTCTATGCCTCTGTCTGCAGTGAAACAATACACTAGTATATATACACCTTTAGTATATATTATTAACACTATAATACACTGGTATATATATATAAACACTATAATACAGTAGGATATATTATATACACTATAATACACTGGTGTATATATTATATACACCTTTAATACTCTAGGATATATTGTAAACACTATAATACACTGGTATATATATATATTATATACACTATAATACACTGGTGTATTATATACACCTTTAATACTCTAGTATATATTGTAAACACTATAATACACTGGTATATATATATTATATACACTATAATACACTGGTGTATATATTATATACACCTTTAATACTCTAGTATATATTGTAAACACTATAATACACTGGTATATATATATTATATACACTATAATACACTGGTGTATTATATACACCTTTAATACTCTAGTATATATTGTAAACACTATAATACACTGGTATATGTATTATATACACTATAATACAGTAGGATATATTATCGACACCTTAAATACTCTGGTATAATATTGTAAACACTATAATAGACTGGTATATATATTCTATACACTATAATACAGTAGGATATATTATATATTCGATACACTATAATACAGTAGGACATATTATATATATATTGATTGATAACACTATTATATTTTATATGCACTCTAGTACTGTAAGGATTGTACTTTGAGCACAATGTACCTGTCTCTGCAGCAAGTGTTCTGGTGTGTGTGTGTGTGTGTGTTGGTGTTTGTGTGTGTGTGTGCGTGTTGGTGTTTGTGTGTGTGTGCGTGTTGGTGTTTGTGTGTGTGTGCGTGTTGGTGCTTGTGTACGTGTGCGTGTTGGTATTTGTGTGTGTGTTGGTGTTTGTGTGTGTGTTGGTGTTTGTGTGTGCGTGTTGGTATCTGTGTGTGCCTGTTGGTGTTTGTGTTTGCGTGCCTGTTGGTGAGTGTGTGCGTGTTGGTGTTTGTGTGTGCGTGCGAGTTGGTGTTTGTGTGCGTGTTGGTGTTTGTGTGTGTGTGTTTGTATGCGTGTTGGTGTTTGTGTTGGTGTTTGTGTGTGTGTGTGTGTTGGTGTTTGTGTGCGTGTTGGTGTTTGTGTGCGTGTTGGTGTTTGTGTGCGTGTTGGTGTTTGTGTGTGTGTTGGTGTTTGTGTGCGTGTTGGTGTTTGTGTGTGTGTTGGTGTTTGTGTGCGTGTTGGTGTTTGCGTGTGTGTGCGTGTTGGTGTTTGTGTGTGTGTTGGTGTTTGTGTGCGTGTTGGTGTTTGTGTGTGTGTGTTGGTGTTTGTGTGCGTGTTGGTGTTTGTATGCGTGTTGGTGTTTGTGTGTGCGTGTTGGTGTTTGTGTGCGTGTTGGTGTTTGTGTGTGTGTGTTTGTATGCGTGTTGGTGTTTGTGTGTGTGTTGGTGTTTGTGTGTGTGTTGGTGTTTGTGTGTGTGTTGGTGTTTGTGTGCGTGTTGGTGTTTGTATGCGTGTTGGTGTTTGTGTGTGTGTGCGTGTTGGTGTTTGTGTGCGTGTTGGTGTTTGTGTTTGTGTGCGTGTTGGTGTTTGTGTGTGTGTTAGTGTTTGTGTGTGTGTTGGTGTTTGTGTGCGTGTTGGTGTTTGTGTGTGTGTTAGTGTTTGTGTGCGTGTTGGTGTTTGTGTGCGTGTTGGTGTTTGTGTGTGTGTTGGTGTTTGTGTGTGTGTTGGTGTTTGTGTGCGTGTTGGTGTTTGTATGCGTGTTGGTGTTTGTGTGTGTGTGCGTGTTGGTGTTTGTGTGCGTGTTGGTGTTTGTGTGTGTGTGTTTGTGTGCGTGTTGGTGTTTGTGTGCGTGTTGGTGTTTGTGTGTGTGTTGGTGTTTGTGTTGGTGTTTGTGTGCGTGTTGGTGTTTGTGTGTGTGTTGGTGTTTGTGTGTGTGTGTTGGTGTTTGTGTGTTGGTGTTTGTGTGTGTGTTGGAGGAGAGGGTGGTCAGCTCAGCCTTGTGAAATGTCCTTGACCTGACTAGTGTGGCCTGATTCACTGTTCTCACACACACACACACACACACACACACACACACACACACACACACACACACACACACACACACACACACACACACACACACACACACACACACACACACACACACACAAACACACACACACCATCTCACACACACACCATCTCACACACACACCCACACACACCTGAGTCTCCACTGTGAAGCATTCCCCTAATATTCATAAAAAACGGATTTACAAATTCATATATTTAGATTAATAATTATATTAATTATATATTTATAGAAAAATCTATAATACTTCTATATATATGAATATATCATATTTATACATTTGGATATTATCTCATATATATGATATATTTATATATACTTAAAGATGTATGATATTATCTGGAATATGTTATATTTATATACTAATACATCATATTTCTGGATATAATCAATTCCATAAAATATATATCAGATTTATAGATATTATCTATGATATATATTTACATACATTATATATAAATATTTATGCATCATATATATTAATAAATATCTATAATATATATACACGTTATATATTTATACAACAGTTCCTACCAAGTAATTTGATTGGACAAGAGGCATTCCATGAGTGCTGATATAGAGTATAACAGCACTGGGACGTTTACCTATACCTGTATCATGGCTTTACAGGTGTTCTCATAAGCGTTAATGTTATGTTAAGCTAGTGTGTTCATGGGTTACTTGCCAACAGTTCAGTCTGTGTCCAGTTGCGGATCTATTTATGTGTGCTTATTACTGTTAGCTAATAAACGGTGCTTGTAGAACTGTTGCATAAAAGCAATATGACACTGGAGTTCAGCTGCTGCTCTGATATCAGCACAGCTGGATTCTCTTCTTTCTGATATTTAGTACAGCAACACAACCTCCAGTGTCGTATTGCTTAATTATAAATTCTATCTATAACATGTATGAACATATGGTTGATACATAGTTTATGCATTAATATATATATATTTAAATATCATAGAGTTGATAGATTAATATATATTTATATATATATATATATATATATATATATATATATATGGTGATATTTTAAGATCCTCCATCAGTAAGGGCACTTGAAGAACAGTCTTTAAACGTATTAAGGTGCACTCTTTATTTATAGAACAGTCTTTAAACGTATTAAGGTGCACTCTTTATTTATAGAACAGTCTTTAAACGTATTAAGGTGCACTCTTTATTTATAGAACAGTCTTTAAACGTATTAAGGTGCACTCTTTATTCATTAACATTAGGGTTAGGGTTGGATCAGACGGGTCAGGAGTCACTGTGCTGTGATTGGAGGAGGTGTGAGGGTGCAGTCAGAGAGCTGTGCTGTGATTGGAGGAGGTGTGAGGGTGCGGTCAGAGAGCTGTGCTGTGATTGGAGGAGGTGTGAGGGTGCGGTCATGGAGCCTTGGGGCCGAGCGACACCGAGCCATCTCTACGGTTACTAGTTGATTGACACCTCAGAATCATGGACTGTTGTGACTCTGCTCCCTGGTATGACATCAGAGGAGTGAGATGGTAGAGGAGTGAGAGGACAGAGGAGTGAGACATCAGAGGAGTGAGACAGCAGAGGAGTGAGACGGTAGAGGAGTGAGACGGTAGAGGAGTGAGACGGCAGAGGAGTGAGACGGCAGAGGAGTGAGACATCAGAGGAGTGAGACGGCAGAGGAGTGAGACGGTAGAGGAGTGAGACGGCAGAGGAGTGAGACGGCAGAGGAGTGAGACATCAGAGGAGTGAGACGGCAGAGGAGTGAGACATCAGAGGAGTGAGACGGCAGAGGAGTGAGACGGCAGAGGAGTGAGACGGCAGAGGAGTGAGACGGTAGAGGAGTGAGACATCAGAGGAGTGAGACGGCAGAGGAGTGAGACATCAGAGGAGTGAGACGGTAGAGGAGTGAGACGGCAGAGGAGTGAGAAGGTAGAGGAGTGAGACGGTAGAGGAGTGAGACATCAGAGGAGTGAGACGGCAGAGGAGTGAGACATCAGAGGAGTGAGACGGTAGAGGAGTGAGACGGTAGAGTGAGACGGCAGAGGAGTGAGAAGGTAGAGGAGTGAGACATCAGAGGAGTGAGATGTAGAGGAGTGAGACGGTAGAGGAGTGAGATGGCAGAGGCCTGGAGAAGGGCTTCTTAAACTGAGAGGGAGCCCCTGACCCTCACTCTGAAACACTCTCTGCACATCGGGGGGTGATCTGAGGGACCATCAGAGTGATCACTCTGAACACTGATCACCTCTAACTGAACCATCACAGCCCACTTGGGGTCCCAGGTCTGCCTCCTCACCATCAATCAGGACCATCTACTGAGCCCAGGGGATCGACCAGACAACCTCTAACACACAATCCAACCCGCTACCACCACCACCACCACTAACCAACACCACCACCACCACTAACCAACACCACTAACCACCACCACCACCACCACCACCACCACCACCACTAACCACCACCACCACCACCACCACCACCACCACCACCCAGCAGAGTACACAACCGCGTCCTGGTGTGTGTAGTGTGTAGTGTGTGTGGTGTGCAGTGTGTGTGGTGTGCAGTGTGTGTGGTGTGTAGTGTGTGTGGTGTGTAGTGTGTGTGGTGTGTAGTGTGTGTGTCAGCCCTACTGGGGGCGCTAGCCTCATCCCAACAAGCCCTCAGGCCACCGGCCCTGGAAACACACAAAGACACACACAATAACACACACACATTAACACAAAGAGATACACACACATTAACACGCACACAATAACACACACACACACACACACACACACACACACACACACACACACACACACACACACACACACACACACACACACACACACACACATATATATATTTATATACATATATTATATACACATGTATGTTGGGCTGAATTAGTGGTGGTATATATATATATATATTTACACATACATACACGTATAAACAATGACAATCAATGTACAAAAACTTTCAGGCCATAGGAGGTCATGACCCTCCTCCACCACAAGGTCATGACCCTCCTCCACCACGAGGTCATGACCCTCCTCCACCACGAGGTCATGACCCTCCTCCACCACGAGGTCATGACCCTTCTCCACCACGAGGTCATGACCCTTCTCCACCACGAGGTCATGACCCTCCTCCACCACGAGGTCATGACCCTCCTCCACCACGAGGTCATGACCCTTCTCCACCACAAGGTCATGTGACCCTCCTCCACCACGAGGTCATGACCCTTCTCCACCACGAGGTCATGACCCTCCTCCACCACGAGGTCATGACCCTCCTCCACCACGAGGTCATGACCCTCCTCCACCACGAGGTCATGTGACCCTCCTCCACCACGAGGTCATGTGACCCTCCTCGACTGGTCTAATCTCCGTCCTGGGGGGGGGAACCCACCTTCGGTCTGCAGCGGCGCTGGGTCCGTCCGGCCTTCTGATTGGCTGGGTGGGTCCGTCCGGCCTTCTGATTGGCTGGGAGGGCGGTAGGGAGGGGGCAGTCTGGAAGTGGGCGGGGCTACTGCTGCTTTCTGCAGGGGACAGAAAACCAAACCGTCCTGAAACCACTCAGCCCCCCCGACCAACGGGACCCCCTAGGGTGGTCTACCCCAGGACCCCCTAGGGTGGTCTACCCCAGGACCCCCTAGGGTGGTCCACCCCAGGACCCCCGAGGGCGGTCTACCCCAGCCCCCCGACCCCCCCTGAATGATGACCGTGGAGGTCAGAGGTCAGACGCTGAACAGTGCAGCCCGTCTCTCGTCAGCGTGTATAGACCCCCCCAGGACCCTGGAGGGGACTGGGGGGGTCCAGGGCCTAGGGGTCTAGTCTACGGGTCTAGTTTACGGGTCTAGTCTAGGGGTCTGGGGGTCTTGGGGAGTAGGGGTCTAGTCTAGGGGTCTAGTCTAGGGGTCTAGTCTAGGGGTCTGGGGGTCTTGGGGAGTAGGGGTCTAGTCTAGGGGTCTAGGGGTCTGGGGGAGTAGGGGTCTAGTCTAGGGGTCTAGTCTAGGGGTCTAGGGGTCTGGGGGAGTAGGGGTCTAGGGGTCTGGGGGTCTGGGGGAGTAGGGGTCTGGGTCTGGGGGTCTGGGGGAGTAGGGGTCTAGGGGTCTGGGGGTCTAGTCTAGGGGTCTGGGGGTCTGGGGGAGTAGGGGTCTGGGGGTCTTGGGGAGTAGGGGTCTAGTCTAGGGGTCTAGGGGTCTGGGGGAGTAGGGGTCTAGTCTAGGGGTCTAGGGGTCTGGGGGTCTGGGGGAGTGGGGGTCTAGTCTAGGGGTCTAGTCTAGGGGTCTAGGGGTCTGGGGGAGTAGGGGTCTAGGGGTCTAGGGGTCTGGGGGAGTAGGGGTCTGGGGGTCTGGGGGTCTGGGGGAGTAGGGGTCTAGGGGTCTGGGGGTCTGGGGGAGTAGGGGTCTGGGTCTGGGGGTCTGGGGGAGTAGGGGTCTGGGGGTCTAGTCTAGGGGTCTGGGGGTGTAGGGGTCTAGTCTAGGGGTCTGGGGGTCTGGGGGAGTAGGGGTCTGGGGGTCTGGGGGAGTAGGGGTCTAGTCTAGGGGTCTGGGGGAGTAGGGGTCTAGTCTAGGGGTCTGGGGGTCTGGGGGTGTAGGGGTCTAGTCTAGGGGTCTGGGGGAGTAGGGGTCTAGTCTAGGGGTCTGGGGGTCTGGGGGAGTAGGGGTCTAGTCTAGGGGTCTGGGGGTCTGGGGGTGTAGGGGTCTAGGGGTCTGGGGGTCTGGGGGAGTAGGGGTCTAGTCTAGGGGTCTGGGGGTCTGGGGGAGTAGGGGTCTAGTCTAGGGGTCTGGGGGTCTGGGGGTGTAGGGGTCTAGTCTAGGGGTCTGGGGGAGTAGGGGTCTAGTCTAGGGGTCTAGTCTAGGGGTCTGGGGGTCTGGGGGTGTAGGGGTCTAGGGGTCTGGGGGTCTGGGGGAGTAGGGGTCTAGTCTAGGGGTCTGGGGGTCTGGGGGTGTAGGGGTCTAGGGGTCTGGGGGTCTGGGGGAGTAGGGGTCTAGTCTAGGGGTCTGGGGGTCTGGGGGAGTAGGGGTCTGGGGGTCTGGGGGAGTAGGGGTCTAGTCTAGGGGTCTGGGGGAGTAGGGGTCTAGTCTAGGGGTCTGGGGGTCTGGGGG
The DNA here is from genome assembly GCF_031168955.1 of Gadus macrocephalus. Taxonomy (NCBI): domain Eukaryota; kingdom Metazoa; phylum Chordata; class Actinopteri; order Gadiformes; family Gadidae; genus Gadus; species Gadus macrocephalus. The sequence goes on from NC_082393.1 coordinate 480,519, forward strand.
AGTAGGGGTCTGGGGGTCTGGGGGTCTGGGGGAGTAGGGGTCTAGTCTAGGGGTCTGGGGGAGTAGGGGTCTGGGGGTCTGGGGGAGTAGGGGTCTAGTCTAGGGGTCTAGGGGTCTGGGGGTCTGGGGGAGTAGGGGTCTAGGGGTCTGGGGGTCTGGGGGTCCAGATGTACCACTCACCGGGGGCGGGGTCCTGCGGCCTCGGTGAGTCATGTGACTGGAGGCTGAGAGAGACACTGGCTGAGAGGATCCATGGAGACAGAGGTCAGAGGTCAGACAGGAGGTGTGTGTGTGTGTACTCTGTATATGTGTGTGCGTGTGTGCGTGTACCCTCTGTGTGTGCGTGTGTGTGTGTACCCTGTGTGTGTGTGTGTACCCTCTGTGTGTGTGTGTGTGTACCCTCTGTGTGTGTGTGTGTGTGTGTGTGTGTGTGTGTACCCTGTGTGTATGTGTGTGTGTGTGTACCCTGTGTGTGTGTGTGTGTGTACCCTGTGTGTATGTGTGTGTGTGTGTGTGTGTGTGTGTGTGTGTGTGTGTGCGTACCCTTGGTGTGTTGCTCAGGCTCTGCACGGTGAACACTACCGGGTTCTCCGCTGCCTTGATGGCCGCCACCGCCTCCTGGTGGCTGGAGGCCTGCAGGTCCACCCCACACACCTAGCAGACACACAATACACAATGTACACACCTAGCAGACACACAATACACAATGTACACACCTAGCAGACACACAATACACAATGTACACACCTAGCAGACACACAATACACAATGTACACACCTAGCAGACACACAATACACAATGTACACACCTAGCAGACACACAATACACAATGTACACACCTAGCAGACACACAATACACAATGTACACACCTAGCAGACACACAATACACAATGTACACACCTAGCAGACACACAATACACAATGTACACACCTAGCAGACACACATACACAATGTACACACCTAGCAGACACACAATACACAATGTACACACCTAGCAGACACACATACACAATGTACACACCTAGCAGACACACAATACACAATGTACAGACTTTGGAAAATAAATGCGGAAGCAATGTCTGATTGCAGAGACAGCTTCACGCTACCAGCGTCTGTCTCGTACGGCGTGGAATGAGAGCTTGTGAAGGGACTATTGCGCCTGCGCGCTTGTGCAATAGCATACTGCCTGAGAAGGCAGTATCGCTGTCAAATCTGTCCCTGGGAAAAGTAACTTGGCGCCGAATTGAAAAAGGAACTACGTTTCGTTACCATCAGGGAAACGAAACTACGTTTCGTTTTTGCATGAAAAAGTAGTTATGTTACTGTATTAACGCGTTACTTACTTTATAACGCGTGACACACAACACTGTCACGGTAACGTCAGAATCCATACCATAATGCAAATTCAAACCGGTGTACTTTCTATACCGTTATACCGTACACCCCTACACTATATTCACACCTAGAGCACATACTATAGATATACTATACTACTACTATAAATACTGATAGTTAGGTAACCTAGACCTAGCTCAGGTTATAGTTGGGTTAAGGCTAAGCTTGGCTTAGCCTTGGCTTAAGGTAAGGTTAAGGTGAAAGTTAAGTTAAGGTTAATGTAAGGTAAGGTGAAGGTACCTCCAGGATCTTGTCTCCAGTCTTCAGGGTGGTGTGGCCGGCCGGACTGTGGGGGAGGACCTCTTTGATGAAGATGCCTTTAAGCTCCTCCCCATTACGGAGACGCTTGATCACATGACGCCCGCCCACGATACTGATGCCAAGGGATTGGCCGGGCTCAAGCCACACCTCCACCCTAACAGGAAAAGGTGGAGCTCTGTCAGTAACACCTCCACCCTAACAGGTGGAGCTCCGTCAGTAACACCTCCACACTAACAGGTGGAGCTCTGTCAGTAACACCTCCACCCTAACAGGTGGAGCCCTGTCAGTAACACCTCCACCCTAACAGGTCTGTCAGTAACACCTCCACACTAACAGGTGGAGCTCTGTCAGTAACACCCCCACCCTAACAGGTGGAGCTCTGTCAGTAACACCTCCACCCTAACAGGTGGAGCCCTGTCAGTAACACCTCCACCCTAACAGGTGGAGCTCTGTCAGTAACACCTCCACCCTAACAGGTGGAGCTCTGTCAGTAACACCCCCACCCTAACAGGCGGAGCTCCGTCAGTAGCACCTCCACCCTAACAGGTGGAGCTCTGTCAGTAACACCTCCACCCTAACAGGTGGAGCTCTGTCAGTAACACCTCCACCCTAACAGGTGGAGCTCTGTCAGTAACACCCCCACCCTAACAGGCGGAGCTCTGTCAGTAACACCTCCACCCTAACAGGTGGAGCTCCGTCAGTAGCACCCCCACCCGAACAGGTGGAGCTCCGTCAGTAACACCTCCACCCGAACAGGCGGAGCTCCGTCAGTAGCACCCCCACCCGAACAGGCGGAGCTCCGTCAGTAACACCTCCACCCTAACAGGTGGAGCTCTGTCAGTAACACCCCCACCCTAACAGGTGGAGCTCTGTCAGTAACACCTCCACCCTAACAGGTGGAGCCCTGTCAGTAACACCTCCACCCTAACAGGGAAAGGTGGAGCTCCGTCAGTAGCACCCCCACCCTAACAGGTGGAGCTCTGTCAGTAACACCTCCACCCTAACAGGTGGAGCTCTGTCAGTAACACCTCCACCCTAACAGGGAAAGGTGGAGCTCTGTCAGTAACACCTCCACCCTAACAGGTGGAGCTCTGTCAGTAACACCTCCACCCTAACAGGTGGAGCTCCGTCAGTAACACCTCCACCCTAACAGGTGGAGCTCTGTCAGTAACACCTCCACCCTAACAGGTGGAGCTCCGTCAGTAGCACCTCCACCCTAACAGGTGGAGCTCTGTCAGTAACACCTCCACCCTAACAGGTGGAGCTCTGTCAGTAACACCTCCACCCTAACAGGTGGAGCCCTGTCAGTAACACCTCCACCCTAACAGGTGGAGCTCTGTCAGTAACACCTCCACCCTAACAGGTGGAGCTCTGTCAGTAACACCCCCACCCTAACAGGCGGAGCTCCGTCAGTAGCACCTCCACCCTAACAGGTGGAGCTCTGTCAGTAACACCTCCACCCTAACAGGTGGAGCTCTGTCAGTAACACCTCCACCCTAACAGGTGGAGCTCTGTCAGTAACACCCCCACCCTAACAGGCGGAGCTCTGTCAGTAACACCTCCACCCTAACAGGTGGAGCTCCGTCAGTAGCACCCCCACCCGAACAGGTGGAGCTCCGTCAGTAACACCTCCACCCGAACAGGCGGAGCTCCGTCAGTAGCACCCCCACCCGAACAGGCGGAGCTCCGTCAGTAACACCTCCACCCTAACAGGTGGAGCTCTGTCAGTAACACCCCCACCCTAACAGGTGGAGCTCTGTCAGTAACACCTCCACCCTAACAGGTGGAGCCCTGTCAGTAACACCTCCACCCTAACAGGGAAAGGTGGAGCTCCGTCAGTAGCACCCCCACCCTAACAGGTGGAGCTCTGTCAGTAACACCTCCACCCTAACAGGTGGAGCTCTGTCAGTAACACCTCCACCCTAACAGGGAAAGGTGGAGCTCTGTCAGTAACACCTCCACCCTAACAGGTGGAGCTCTGTCAGTAACACCTCCACCCTAACAGGCGGAGCTCCGTCAGTAACACCTCCACCCTAACAGGTGGAGCTCCGTCAGTAGCACCTCCACCCTAACAGGTGGAGCTCTGTCAGTAACACCTCCACCCTAACAGGTGGAGCTCTGTCAGTAACACCTCCACCCTAACAGGTGGAGCCCTGTCAGTAACACCTCCACCCTAACAGGTGGAGCTCTGTCAGTAACACCTCCACCCTAACAGGTGGAGCTCTGTCAGTAACACCCCCACCCTAACAGGCGGAGCTCCGTCAGTAGCACCTCCACCCTAACAGGTGGAGCTCTGTCAGTAACACCCCCACCCTAACAGGCGGAGCTCTGTCAGTAACACCTCCACCCTAACAGGTGGAGCTCCGTCAGTAGCACCCCCACCCGAACAGGTGGAGCTCCGTCAGTAACACCTCCACCCGAACAGGCGGAGCTCCGTCAGTAGCACCCCCACCCGAACAGGCGGAGCTCCGTCAGTAACACCTCCACCCTAACAGGTGGAGCTCTGTCAGTAACACCCCCACCCTAACAGGTGGAGCTCTGTCAGTAACACCTCCACCCTAACAGGTGGAGCCCTGTCAGTAACACCTCCACCCTAACAGGGAAAGGTGGAGCTCCGTCAGTAGCACCCCCACCCTAACAGGTGGAGCTCTGTCAGTAACACCTCCACCCTAACAGGTGGAGCTCTGTCAGTAACACCTCCACCCTAACAGGGAAAGGTGGAGCTCTGTCAGTAACACCTCCACCCTAACAGGTGGAGCTCTGTCAGTAACACCTCCACCCTAACAGGTGGAGCTCCGTCAGTAACACCTCCACCCTAACAGGTGGAGCTCTGTCAGTAACACCTCCACCCTAACAGGTGGAGCTCCGTCAGTAGCACCTCCACCCTAACAGGTGGAGCTCTGTCAGTAACACCTCCACCCTAACAGGTGGAGCTCTGTCAGTAACACCTCCACCCTAACAGGTGGAGCTCTGTCAGTAACACCTCCACCCTAACAGGTGGAGCTCTGTCAGTAACACCCCCACCCTAACAGGCGGAGCTCCGTCAGTAGCACCTCCACCCTAACAGGTGGAGCTCTGTCAGTAACACCTCCACCCTAACAGGTGGAGCTCTGTCAGTAACACCTCCACCCTAACAGGTGGAGCTCTGTCAGTAACACCCCCACCCTAACAGGCGGAGCTCTGTCAGTAACACCTCCACCCTAACAGGTGGAGCTCCGTCAGTAGCACCCCCACCCGAACAGGTGGAGCTCCGTCAGTAACACCTCCACCCGAACAGGCGGAGCTCCGTCAGTAGCACCCCCACCCGAACAGGCGGAGCTCCGTCAGTAACACCTCCACCCTAACAGGTGGAGCTCTGTCAGTAACACCTCCACCCTAACAGGTGGAGCTCCGTCAGTAACACCTCCACCCTAACAGGCGGAGCTCCGTCAGTAACACCTCCACCCTAACAGGCGGAGCTCCGTCAGTAACACCCCCACCCTAACAGGCGGAGCTCCGTCAGTAACACCTCCACCCTAACAGGCGGAGCTCCGTCAGTAACACCTCCACCCTAACAGGTGGAGCTCCGTCAGTAACACCTCCACAACATCTACACCGACGACCACAACGTACCACCAGATACCAGTAGAGAGAGACAGAGACAGGCAGACAGACAGGCAGACAGAGAGACAGGCAGACAGACAGGCAGACAGAGAGACAGGCAGACAGACAGACAGACAGACAGGCAGACAGACAGACAGGCAGACAGAGAGACAGGCAGACAGAGAGACAGGCAGACAGACAGGCAGACAGACAGGCAGACAGAGAGACAGGCAGAGAGACAGGCAGACAGACAGACAGACAGACAGACAGACAGGCAGACAGAGAGACAGGCAGACAGACAGGCAGACAGACAGACAGGCAGGGAGACAGGCAGACAGACAGGCAGGCAGACAGACAGGCAGACAGACAGACAGACAGGCAGGCAGAGAGACAGGCAGGCAGACAGACAGAGAGACAGGAAGACAGACAGGCAGACAGACAGACAGGCAGGCAGGCAGGCAGACAGACAGACAGACAGACAGACAGACAGACAGACAGACAGACAGACAGGCAGTCAGACAGACAGACAGGCAGACAGACAGGCAGACAGACAGGCAGGCAGACAGACAGGCAGACAGAGAGACAGGCAGACAGGCAGGCAGACAGAGAGACAGGCAGACAGGCAGGCAGACAGAGAGACAGGCAGACAGACAGGCAGGCAGACAGACAGACAGACAGACAGACAGACAGGCAGGCAGACAGACAGGCAGACAGGCAGGCAGACAGAGAGACAGGCAGACAGACAGGCAGGCAGACAGACAGGCAGACAGACAGACAGACAGACAGACAGACAGACAGACAGGCAGGCAGAGAGACAGGCAGGCAGACAGGCAGACAGACAGGCAGACAGAGAGACAGGCAGACAGAGAGACAGGCAGACAGGCAGACAGACAGGCAGACAGACAGGCAGGCAGACAGACAGAGAGACAGGCAGACAGACAGGCAGGCAGAGAGACAGGCAGACAGGCAGGCAGACAGACAGAGAGACAGGCAGACAGACAGGCAGACAGGCAGGCAGACAGACAGAGAGACAGGCAGACAGACAGGCAGGCAGACAGACAGACAGAGAGACAGGCAGACAGGCAGGCAGACAGAGAGACAGGCAGACAGACAGGCAGACAGACAGGCAGACAGAGAGACAGGCAGACAGGCAGGCAGACAGAGAGACAGGCAGACAGACAGGCAGACAGACAGACAGACAGGCAGACAGACAGACAGGCAGGCAGGCAGACAGACAGACAGACAGGCAGGCAGACAGACAGACAGACAGACAGGCAGGCAGACAGGCAGGCAGACAGACAGACAGGCAGACAGACAGACAGGCAGACAGACAGGCAGGCAGACAGGCAGACAGGCAGACAGACAGACAGGCAGGCAGGCAGACAGACAGGCAGACAGACAGACAGACAGGCAGGCAGACAGACAGACAGACAGACAGACAGGCAGGCAGACAGGCAGGCAGACAGACAGACAGACAGACAGGCAGACAGACAGGCAGACAGACAGACAGGCAGACAGACAGACAGGCAGGCAGACAGGCAGACAGGCAGACAGACAGGCAGACAGACAGGCAGACAGGCAGACAGGCAGACAGACAGGCAGACAGACAGGCAGACAGGCAGGCAGACAGTCAGACAGACAGACAGACAGTCAGCTCACCTCCTGGGGGGGTCCCAGTGGCTGAAGGCTGGTGTCTCCTCCCCCTCCCCCTCCTCCCTCTCCGGTAGGTAACTGCACACAAACACAGGTTGTCTTCTGAACTCAGCTTCCTATTGGCTGCTGGGCTCGCCTCTGTTGACCTGCTTACCCGTGGCCTCCTCTGATTGGTAGAGCAGTTCCTCTACGGCCCCGCCTCTTCCTCGTCCCTGCATCGACCTCTCTCCTGGATCTACACACGTTGTTACAAACATGTTACAAACATGATCTTACAACCCGTTACATACAAAACACAACATGTTAACTACAACACGTTACACACGTTAAACACAACACGTTACACACATGATACACACAACACGTTACACACACTAGTTACAGACACTAGTTATAGACACTAGTTACAAACACTAGTTATAGACACTAGTTAAAGACACTGGTTACATCATTATTTCTAGGCACTAGTTATCAACATTAGTTATCAACTCTAGTTATAGACACCAGCTATCAACACTAGTTACACTAGTCATATACACTAGTTATGCCCTGATGGGCCTCCAGGGGGAGCCAGAGACCAGTATAGAAACCAGTCTGAGAATGAACCCTCTAAAATAATACTCTTACCTAGTGCCTAAACTAACCACCTCTACTAACAACCTAAACTAACCACCTCTAACTAAAGACTAAACTAACTACCTCTACTAACACCTCAACTAACCACCTCTACTAACACCTAAACTAACCACCTCTACTAACACCTAAACTAACCACCTCTACCCTAACACCTAAACTAACCACCTCTACCCTAACACCTAAACTAACCACCTAAC
>NC_082393.1:493245-495745 GCF_031168955.1 Gadus macrocephalus
GACAGAGTACCTGGTAGTCCAGGAGGCTGAACCCGAGGCCTCGATCGCTCTCCTTCTGGAGCTCCAACATCTGGATGGTGGGAGACCAGAGGGCCAGCTCCTCCTCCTCCTCCTCCTCCTCCTCTTCCTCCTCCTCTTCCTCCTCCTCTTCCTCCTCCTCCTCCTCCTCTTCCTCCGGGGGTCTCCTGCTGAGAGGGAGGCCCCGGCGTTCCTGGAGCAGACAGCCCACAGCTCTCAGGCTTAAAGGTCTAAAGACTGCGTCTCCCATCTGGCCCAGTGCCATGGACCACCTCGCCAGGCCAGCTCCACCAAGGAGTCAGAACCCGTCTGACTAGTCACAACCAGCTCCAACCCGTCTGACTAGGCACAACCAGCTCCAACCCGTCTGACTAGGCACAACCAGCTCCAACCCGTCTAACTAGTCACAACCAGCTCCAACCCGTCTGACTAGGCACAACCAGCTCCAACCCGTCTGACTAGGCACAACCAGCTCCAACCCGTCTGACTAGGCACAACCAGCTCCAACCCGTCTAACTAGTCACAACCAGCTCCAACCCGTCTGACTAGGCACAACCAGCTCCAACCCGTCTAACTAGTCACAACCAGCTCCAACCCGTCTAACTAGTCACAACCAGCTCCAACCCGTCTGACTAGGCACAACCAGCTCCAACCCGTCTGACTAGGCACAACCAGCTCCAACCCGTCTAACTAGTCACAACCAGCTCCAACCCGTCTAACTAGTCACAACCAGCTCCAACCCGTCTGACTAGGCACAACCAGCTCCAACCCGTCTGACTAGTCACAACCAGCTCCAACCAGTCAGAACCCGTCTGACTAGTCACAACCAGCTCCAACCAGTCAGAACCCGTTCTAACCAGTCAGCACCAGCTCTAACCAGTCAGAAACAGTTCCAACCAGTTAGAACCCGTCTTACCAGACAGAAACAGTTCTGACCAGTCAGAACCCGTTAACCTAACCAGAACGTACCACCAGAGAAGAAGAGACAGACGGACAGGTTACCTGCTGCTTGTCTTTCAAATCCGTATTACTGGAAAGTAAGGACGACAACTTCAGTTCAATCTACAGAAACACACACAAATAACATCAGTGTGAGTGATGAATGAGTGAGTGAGTGAGTGAGTGAGTGAGTGAGTGAGTGAGTGAGTGAGTGAGTGAGTGAGTGAGTGAGTGAGTGAGTGAGTGTGTGTCTCTCTACCTCGTCCACATTAGGAGTGGCTCTCCATGCTCCTGGTTGTTGATGGTCCAGGTCCTGGTCCAGGTCCTGGTCCAGGTCCTGGTCCTGGTCCAGGTCCTGGTCCAGGTCCAGGTCCTGGTGTCGGCAGCAGACCAGGCGGAAGGGGGGAGGGACCTCCCTGAGGAAGGCCACCGCCTCCCTCCGAGACTTTCCATAGAGCTGGACTCCGTTGACCTGACACACACACACACACGCACACGCACACACACACACACGTTATCACACTTTGTGTTAAACCTCAACACTTTAAAGTTGTTTATTTGTGTGTGCTTTAATGTGTTTTTGTGTGTGTGTGTGTGTGTGGGTGTCTGCATGTGCCTGTGTGTCTGCATGGTTGTAAGTGTGTTTGTGTGTTTGTGTGTGTCTGCATGTGTGTAAGTATGTAGGTGCCTCCGTGCGTGCGTTGTGCCTCGTGCATTGAGCGTTGTGCGTTGTCGTGCGTCGTTGTGCGTTGTGCGTCGTTGTGCGTCGTTGTGAGTCGTTGTGCATCGTGCGTCGTTGTGAGTCGTCATGCGTTGTGCGTCGTGCGTCATGCGTTGTTGCGCGTCATTGTGTGTTGTGCGTCGTTGTGCGTCATTGTGCGTTGCGCGTCGTTGTGCGTTGCGCGTCGTTGCGCGGTGTGCGTCGTGCGTTGTTGCGCGTTGTGCGTCGTTGTGCTTCATTGTGCGTTGTGCGTCGTCGTGCGTCGTTGTGCGTCATGCGTTGTTGCGCGTTGTGCGTCGTTGTGCGTCATTGTGCGTTGCGCGTCGTGCGTCATTGTGCGTTACGCGTCGTTGCGCGTCGTGCGTCATTGTGCGTTACGCGTCGTTGCGCGTCGTGCGTCATTGTGCGTTACGCGTCGTTGTGCGTCGTGCGTCGTTGCGCGTTGTGCGTTGTTGCGCGTCGTTGCGCGTCGTGCGTCGTTGTGCTTCATTGTGCGTCGTTGTGCGTCGTGCGTTGTGCGTCGTTGTGCGTCGTGCGTCGTTGTGCGTCGTTGCGCGTCGTTGTGCGTTGCGCGTCGTTGTGCGTTGCGCGTCGTTGTGCGTCGTTGCGCGTCGTTGTGCGTTGCGCGTCGTTGTGCGTTGCGCGTCGTTGTGCGTCGTTGCGCGTCGTTGTGCGTTGCGCGTCGTTGTGCGTCGTGCGTTGCGCGTCGTTGCGCGTCGTTGTGCGTCGTGCGTCATTGTGCGTTGCGCGTCGTGCGTAGTTGTGTGTCGTTGTGCGTCGTTGTGCTTCATTGTGCGTTGCGCGTCGTGCGTCGTTGTGTGT
>NC_082393.1:500745-509754 GCF_031168955.1 Gadus macrocephalus
ATCATCAGTAGGTAGAGCTGATGTAGAGGGGAGGTGAGCGTACCGCGATGAGCCGGTCGTGGACTCTGATGTTCCCGTTCTGGTCTGCCGCGCTGCCAGGGACCACATGCTTCACAAACACCCCCACCGCGTCTGAGGACAGACAGACGCACTCAGAGAGACAGACAGACCCACACATTATACACATTTGAACTCCAAGTTGTTCGACTAACCTGTTAAGCCCCGGCAGTATTTTGTTTTTTTTCGCCTATACACATACCCAAATGGAAAAGCTTATAACACAGTAACCCTAAGTCCTAGATGGATGCATGATACTTCATTTGAAAGCTGACAAGCTCTAGTTTCTGTAGATATGTTTATTGTGTATGATATATGTATCATACACACAACCTAAATGACATCAGTTCAAACATGGCTCTAAAGCAATTTTTTTGTCTTTGAAAATAATAGGTCATAATTGAACTACAATAACTAGGATGTGCTTTATGTAAGGCATATGGCAATATGCCAAATACCTTCTACATCATGCCAACTACACCTGGAATAAATGTTGGAGTTCTAGGCCTAAACCTTTGGGAGTTAATGGAGTTTCTATGGTGTGTTGTCACTGGCGGCACAAACCTCTCCAAAATGTCTCCAAATGGCCAAATTGTGCCAAATGCATTTACTCACTTCTGTGACACTGGAAACATTACTGAAGCATTTTGGTGACTATAAAACCTTTCTCCGTGATTCAAAACATAATTTTTTCACACATTCATTTGATATGGCCATATTGAGATATTGTCATGTGATGAGACACTGTACATAAACAGAATGATTGTATTGCTAGCTTGACGCAGTGTTGACGCAGCTTTATATCTCGGCTCATACGTATCACACCTGGACACGCCTGGCAGCGTTGGAAAGGTAAACTCATTGGCTAGAAGCCCAAGTGATTGATATATCAATAGCCAATACGGTGTCCCTATACTAAAGCCGCGTAACAAAGTAAACAAAGCCCATTGGCCCTTCGAACTGGGAGCGCTCCATCTACTTCACGGACTGTACCGGGGTGAAAACTGAACAGAAAAAGACGGGGACACTTTTATTTTGTAGCCAGCAAAGTGATGAAAACAAGCATACCCAACAACTCCATACTGGCGGTAGAGAAAATATCGATACGAGTGCGAACGTCTGGATGTTAGTTGACGAACAAAGTTTGGAGATGGTAAACAAATGGACTTTACACGACGATATTCACAAGCTGGAATAATTTTATGAAAAACCATTTGAATGCTTTTGATCAGTGGATTCTCACGGACAATTGGAATATAAATAATTGAGGAATGGACACATATTACGGTTCTCAGATTGCTTCAAAGGTAGGGAGTCGCTCTGTTTTTTGGCATTTACGGTTTACCATGCTGGTAAATATCAATGATTGATGGTTTTGTGCTCATGATTTATAGAAAAAACAACCGGATGAATAAATTGTGGAGATTCTACCCTTTCTAACGACGTATAGAATGTCTGTAATGATGAAAGTTGAAGCGGGTTATGTCGCTCCGTAGTGGAAACATATCGTCAACAAACCAAAATCGCCCACCGGTGGGCGAATGGGTCTTAAGAGGCTAAACACAGGAATAAATAAACCTCTACTCTGCTCAGACTAATGCAGCATGTGTATAATTATATATATACTGTATATACGAAGTTTCTGTCCCTCTGTGTGTGCGTGTCTGTGTGTGTCTCCCTGTGTGCGTGCGTGCATGTGTGTGTTTACCCTGGCTGCTGAGGGAGTTGTACCCGATGATGCTGATCCCCAGGCTCTGGTCCTCCTGACGGCTCAGGCACACGTTGTGAACCTCGTAGCCCTCCAGGTTAGGCTGCACACACACACACACACACACACACACACACACACACACACACACACACACACACACACACACACACACACACACACACACACACACACACACACACACACGCACACACACACACACACACACACACACAAACTAGTCATTAGGATGACTCTATGTATCAACATGTGATTGTGTAGCAACATGTGATTGTGTAGTCCCATGTGAATGTGTAGTAACATGTGATTGTGTAGTAACATGTGAATATGTAGTAACATTTGATTGTGTAGTAACATGTGATTGTGTAGTAACATGTGATTGTGTAGTAATATGTGATTGTGTAGCAACATGTGATTGTGTAGTAACATGTGATTGTGTAGTAACATGTGGTTGTGTAGTAACATTTGCAACATGGTCTCACAGGAATCCGTGAAATGACTACGGTCGGACGCTTAACTCGAAATCCGTGGCCACATCACGGAAACACGCCGATATCCGTGTGTGAGCCACGGACTAACAGTGTCATTTACTTGCATTGGAGCAAATTCCGTGGCCACATCACGGACAATTGAAGTGATTCCGTCAGACCACCACGGATTTTGAGTTAAGCCCCCGCTGTGGTCAAATGTGGCACACACACAGATTGAAACGGGAGCACACACACAGATTGAAACGGGAATCTGTGTGCATCATTGTCATTTACTTGCATTGGAGCAACTTCCGTGGACACAACAAGGACAATTTAAGTGTTTCAGTGAGACCACCCCGGGTTTTGAGTTAAGCCCCCGTGGTCGACTCGCTCGTTGAAACGGAGATCCGTGTGTGAGCCACGGAACATCAGCGTCATTAACTTGCATTGGAGCGAATTCCGTGGCCACATCACGGAAATCGGCGTGTTTCCGTGATGTGTCCACGGATTTCGAGTTATTCGTCCGTAGTCATTTCACGGATTCCTGTGAGACCAGGTTGAACATTTGATTGTGTAGTAACATGTGATTGTCTAGTAACATGTCATTGTGTAGTAACATGTGATTGTGTAGTAACATGTCATTGTGTAGTAACATGTCATTGTGTAGTCCCATGTGATTGTGTAGTAACATGTCATTGTGTAGTAACGTGTGATTGTGTAGCAACGTGTGATTGTGTAGTCCCATGTGATTGTGTAGTAACATATCATTGTGTAGTAACATGTCATTGTGTAGTCCCATGTGATTGTGTAGTAACATGTCATTGTGTAGTAACATGTGATCGTGTAGTAACATGTGATCGTGTAGTAACATGTGATCGTGTAGTAACATGTCATTGTGTAGTAACATGCGATCGTGTAGTAACATGCGATCGTGTAGTAACATGTGATCGTGTAGTAACATATGATCGTGTAGTAACATGTGATTGTGTAGTAACATATGATCGTGTAGTAACATGTGATCGTGTAGTAACATGTGATCGTGTAGTAACATGTGATCGTGTAGTAACATGTGATCGTGTAGTAACATGTGATCGTGTAGTAACATGTGATTGTGTAGTTACATGTGATCGTGTAGTAACATATGATCGTGTAGTAACATGCGATCGTGTAGTAACATGTGATCGTGTAGTAACATGTGATCGTGTAGTAACATGTGATCGTGTAGTAACATGTGATCGTGTAGTAACATGTGATTGTGTAGTTACATGCGATCGTGTAGTAACATGCGATCGTGTAGTAACATGCGATCGTGTAGTAACATGCGATCGTGTAGTAACATGCGATCGTGTAGTAACATGCGATCGTGTAGTAACATGCGATCGTGTAGTAACATGTGATCGTGTAGTAACATGTGATCGTGTAGTAACATGTGATCGTGTAGTAACATGTGATTGTGTAGTTACATGCGATCGTGTAGTAACATGCGATCGTGTAGTAACATGCGATCGTGTAGTAACATGCGATCGTGTAGTAACATGCGATCGTGTAGTAACATGCGATCGTGTAGTAACATGCGATCGTGTAGTAACATGTGATCGTGTAGTAACATGTGATCGTGTAGTAACATGTGATCGTGTAGTAACATGTGATTGTGTAGTTACATGCGATCGTGTAGTAACATGCGATCGTGTAGTAACATGCGATCGTGTAGTAACATGCGATCGTGTAGTAACATGCGATCGTGTAGTAACATGCGATCGTGTATAACCGTTTTGCTGACTCTGCGCCTGGGGAGGGCGGGGGGGTCGGCCGGAGGGGCGGAGACGGGGGCGGAGCTAGGCGGTAGAGGGGCCGGTGTGGGGGCGTGGCCCGGGGAGCGGGGGTCCCGGGCGATCACCATGGTGACGGTGCTGCCGCACCCCTGCAGCACGCGCACCACCTGGTCGCTGCTCAGCCCGGCGGTGGGCGTGGCCCCGATGCGCAGGATGTGGTCACCGGTCCGCAGCCGCCCGTCCTGAGGGGGAGGGGCCGTCACTCACGGCCTGTCACTCAAGGCCTGTCACTCATAGCCTGTCACTCACAGCCTGTCACTCACGGCCAGTCCTATCTTGCAGAGGGGGGGTGTCCTATCTTGGATTCTGCATAGAGGGCGTGTCCTATATTGTACTCCATGGAGGGGGCGTGTCCTATCTTGTGCTCTATTGAGGGGGCGTGTCCTATATTGTACTCTATGGAGGGGGTGTGTCCTATCTTGTGCTCTACGTTGGGGGCATGTCCTATCTTGTGCTCTATGGAGGGGGCGTGTCCTATATTGTGCTCTAGAGGAGGAGGCGTGTCCTACCTTGTACTCTGCGGTGGGGGCGTGTCCTACCTTGTGCTCTAGAGGAGGGGGCGTGTCCTACCTAGTGCTCTAGAGGAGGGGGCGTGTCCTACCTTGCACTCTGCGGTGGGGGCGTGTCCTCCCTAGTGCTCTCGAGGTGGGGGCGTGTCCTCCCTAGTGCTCTAGAGGTGGGGGCGTGTCCTCCCTAGTGCTCTAGAGGTGGGGGCGTGTCCTCCCTAGTGCTCTAGAGGTGGGGGCGTGTCCTCCCTAGTGCTCTAGAGGTGGGGGCGTGTCCTCCCTAGTGCTCTAGAGGAGGGGGCGTGTCCTCCCTAGTGCTCTAGAGGTGGGGGCGTGTCCTCCCTAGTGCTCTAGAGGAGGGGGCGTGTCCTCCCTAGTGCTCTAGAGGAGGGGGCGTGTCCTCCCTAGTGCTCTAGAGGAGGGGGCGTGTCCTCCCTAGTGCTCTAGAGGAGGGGGCGTGTCCTCCCTAGTGCTCTAGAGGAGGGGGCGTGTCCTACCTTGTACTCTGCGGTGGAGGCGTGTCCTACCTTGTGGGCGGCGCTGTTGGGGACCAGCGTCCTCACCACCACGCCGCCACTCCCGCCCACGATCCCGAAGCCCAGACCAGAACCATCGTTGACCAGCTGCACCTCCTCCTCATGGCCCCACTGGTCCACACACACACACACACACACACACACACACACACACACACACACACACACAAGTACAGGGGTCAATGGTGTGCGCGGAGCCCTGTGTAGTTCTGCTGTACTGGTTCTACTGGGTTCTAGTGGGTTCTGCTGTACTGGTTCTACTGGGTTCGGCTGTACTGGTTCTACTGGGTTCTACTGGGTTCTGCTGTAGTGGTTCTAGTGGGTTCTGCTGTACTGGTTCTACTGGGTTCCGCTGTACTGGTTCTACTGGGTTCTAGTGGGTTCGGCTGTACTGGTTCTACTGGGTTCTACTGGGTTCCGCTGTACTGGTTCTACTGGGTTCTAGTGGGTTCTGCTGTACTGGTTCTACTGGGTTCTAGTGGGTTCTGCTGTACTGGTTCTACTGGGTTGTAGCGGGTTCTGCTGTACTGGTTCTACTGGGTTCTACTGGGTTCTGCTGTAATGGTTCTACTGGGTTCTAGCAGGTTCTGCTGTAGTGGTTCTACTGGGTTCTACTGGGTTCTGCTGTACTGGTTCAAGTGGGTTCTAGGTGGACACGAGGTGGTGGAGGAGATGGTGGTCTCACCTTGGGCGTGGCCTGAGGCGGTGATGCGTGAAGTGGGCGGGGCCTGGCCACCAGCAGCTCCACAGTGGGCGTGGCCTGCTGGAGAAGGGCGAGGGCCCGCCCCTGGTCCAGGGCCGGGTCCAGGGGGCTCCCGTTGATCACCAGGATCCGGTCCATCTCCCTCAGTCGCCCGTCCCTACAGGACACATGGTGACACAGGATCCAGTCCACGTCTTACAGACACATGAGCTGTGTTCGAAATTGTTCCCTATAATTTTCTATGTTAAATCCCAAATAAATTGTTGACATTTCAATACGAAAGCCGGAGACTCCATCATTAAATGTATTCGTTTTCGCGGTTATTCAGCTTCTTCTTCTCCTCCGGAAAAATACGACCGCATTGCATTGTGGTATACAGGAGTAACATGTAGGGTACATCGTATGTACCCTATTTTAAGTCCACTATATAGTGCCCTATATAGTGGACCACTGAGAACACCCTACAAAATGGCGTGCACCCTATTTAGTGCACTACATCCAGGATAGGGAACGATTTCGAACACAGCTATGGTGTCGCAGGATCCAGTCCACGTCTTACAGACACATGGTGTCGCAGGATCCAGTCCACGTCTTACAGACACATGGTGTCACAGGATCCAGTCCACGTCTTACAGACACATGGTGTCACAGGATCCAGTCCACGTCTTACAGACACATGGTGACACAGGATCCAGTCCACGTCTTACAGACACATGGTGACGCAGGATCCAGTCCACGTCTTACAGACACATGGTGACGCAGGATCCAGTCCACGTCTTACAGACACATGGTGACGCAGGATCCAGTCCACGTCTTACAGACACATGGTGACGCAGGATCCAGTCCACGTCTTACAGACACATGGTGTCACAGGATCCAGTCCACGTCTTACAAACACATGGTGTCACAGGATCCAGTCCACGTCTTACAGACACATGGTGACACAGGATCCAGTCCACGTCTTACAGACACATGGTGACACAGGATCCAGTCCACGTCTTACAGACACATGGTGACACAGGATCCAGTCCACGTCTTACAGACACATGGTGACACAGGATCCAGTCCACGTCTTACAGAAACATGGTTCTAACTACAGGGTCCGGTCCACGTCTTACAGACACATGATGTTAATCACACATGGGGTTACTAGTCCCAGTTCCAGTACTCCCAGTTCCAGTAGTCCCAGTAGTCCCAGTACCTGTGGGCGTGGCCTCCGGGCTGGATGTGTTTGATGAACAGGCCTCTGGGGGCGCCGTCGGACCGCAGCGCCGCCACGCTGAAGCCCAGCCCCCCCGCAGCCGGCCTGGAGAGGACCACCGCCTCCAGCTCCTGGTCCTGGACCAGTAACACAGTCAGACCACAACTCCTGGACCAGTAACACAGTCAGACCACACCTCCTGGACCAGTAACACAGTCAGACCACACCTCCTGGACCAGTAACACAGTCAGACCACACCTCCTGGACCAGTAACACAGACCACCACCTCCTGGACCAGTAACACAGACCACACCTCCTGGACCAGTAACACAGTCAGACCACACCTCCTGGACCAGTAACACAGACCACCACCTCCTGGACCAGTAACACAGTCAGACAACACCTCCTGGACCAGTAACACAGACCACCACCTCCTGGACCAGTAACACAGTCAGACAACACCTCCTGGACCAGTAACACAGACCACCACCTCCTGGACCAGTAACACAGACCACACCTCCTGGACCAGTGACACAGTCAGACCACACCTCCTGGACCAGTAACACAGTCAGACCACACCTCCTGGACCAGTAACACAGTCAGGCAACACCTCCTGGACCAGTAACACAGTCAGACCACACCTCCTGGACCAGTAACACAGTCAGACCACACCTCCTGGACCAGTAACACAGTCAGACCACACCTCCTGGACCAGTAACACAGACCACACCTCCTGGACCAGTAACACAGACCACACCTCCTGGACCAGTAACACAGTCAGACCACCACCTCCTGGACCAGTAACACAGTCAGACCACACCTCCTGGACCAGTAACGCAGTCAGACAACACCTCCTGGACCAGTAACACAGACCACCACCTCCTGGACCAGTAACACAGACCACACCTCCTGGACCAGTAACACAGTCAGACCACACCTTCTGGATCAGTAACACAGTCAGACCACCACCTCCTGGACCAGTAACACAGTCAGACCACCACCTCCTGGACCAGTAACACATACCACACCTCCTGGACCAGTAACACAGTCAGACAACACCTCCTGGACTAGTAACACAGTCAGACCACACCTCCTGTACCAGTAACACAGTCAGACCACACCTCCTGGACCAGCAACACAGTCAGACCACACCTCCTGGACCAGTAACACAGTCAGACCACACCTCCTGGACCAGTAACACAGTCAGACCACACCTCCTGGACCAGTAACACAGTCAGACCACCACCTCCTGGACCAGTAACACAGTCAGACCACACCTCCTGGACCAGTAACACAGTCAGACCACCACCTCCTGGACCAGTAACACAGTCAGACCACACCTCCTGGACCAGTAACACAGTCAGACCACACTTCCTGGACCAGTAACACAGTCAGACCACACCTCCTGGACCAGTAACACAGTCAGACCACACCTCCTGGACCAGTAACACAGTCAGACAACACCTCCTGGGCCAGTAACACAGTCAGACCACACCTCCTGGACCAGTAACACAGTCAGACCACACCTCCTGGACCAGTAACACAGACCACCACCTCCTGGACCAGTAACACAGATCACCACCTCCTGGACCAGTAACACAGACCACACCTCCTGGACCAGTAACACAGTCAGACCACCACCTCCTGGACCAGTAACACAGTCAGACCACCACCTCCTGGACCAGTAACACAGTCAGACCACCACCTCCTGGACCAGTAACACAGTCAGACTGGTTGGTGCGTGCATGTGTGTGTGTGTGTGTGTGTGTGTGTGTGTGTGTGTGTGTGTGTGTGTGTGTGTGTGTGTGTGTGTGTGTGTGTGTGTGTGTGTGTGTGTGTGTGTGTGTGTGTGTGTGTGTGTGTGTGTAGGCGTGAGTGTGTACCTTGGACACCGATTGGATCCATCTCTGGAGCTGCTCCGGAGAGAGCGAAGCGTTCCCATTGGACGGTACAGAGGCCGGGGGGGCGGGGCTTG